>NC_142941.1:29164706-29314706 GCF_046866305.1 Octopus bimaculoides | reverse complement strand
ATGTGTTCCTATATTTCCCAAGGTTAGTTTACTGCTGAAGGGCAGAATTTATTCCACAAATAGTCAGAATGAAGCATTTTTGTCTGGTACTATCTTAAAGTTAGATCATTGTTTAATACCCTTAGTTAATCTGTTTATCTCTAGGGATGTGTGTAATGAGTTTGCAGGTTATGAATGACTTCTTCACCTTAACTATTCTGAAATATTGTATCAATACTTCTTATCATTAGCAAGTACAATTAATTCATGACATAATGTATCTAGTTTGGTTTTGTTCCCAGAAGAGGCATCACAAATGCAATCTTCCAAGTAAGACAATGCAGGAGTAATAACTGGCTAAGAATAAACTACTATTCTTAGCTTTTGGTGATGTGGAGAATTTGTTTGACAGAGTACCATGCTTAGTAATTTGGTGGTCTTTGAGGAAACTAGGTGTAGATGAATGGCTTGTAAGAGTTATACAGCTGTGTAAAGAAATGCTGGTTGCTTAATATGGTTGGAGCTTATAAAAGAAGGCGACCCAGGAAAATGTGGGACGAAGTGAAGACTGATCTCTGGACCAGGATGTCTAGTGATATTAGGTTCTCAGGAAGATCTGCCCACCTCTGTGAAACTAACTTCTAGAAGCACTGTGTGCATGTATATGCACAAATGAATATCTTGCCCAACCTCCTCTGAAAATCCCCCTTTTAGACCATCCTATTTATTTTGCTACCTGTTAACACTTGTTAAACATTCTTCATCCATTAAATTATTGTTCTCCTCACTCACATGTTAGTGATTCATTACCACCTCATGTGCTACACCTGCACCCTTACCCACTTCTTAGCCTACCCAACCATGTCATCTCTCCCTTATCCTTCTCCTGTCAACTGTATTGTCGTTACTATCACTATTGCTTTCCTGCTGCTCTTTCCCACTCTCTTCAACATCCCTGTGCCTTCCCCAACTCATTCATCATTGGTCATCCCTTACTCCTTACATCCACCCTTCAGTCTTACCCAATCTTTAAGTTGTTACCTATTTTCCATCTCCCAATCTCTGGTTTCACCGTACACTCTTGCAAATCCCAACTTCCTCACACTCTGTCTCAACACACTTCTACTCACCTTGTACATTAAGGAAACACCCAGACTTGCAGCTCCTAATCATTCTCATTCTCGCTCCTAAAGGTGAGTAACCATGTTGCTCTTCTACAAGAACATATTTGTCTCTCCCTTCTCCCTTTCCTTCATACTTTAATCCCTCATTTTTTTGCTTACACAACACCCACCATCACCACCAGCACAGGTCCTGTAGTTTTGCAAACTGCTTGGTGACCTCAGTACATATTTTAAAGTGGTTGGTGTTAGGAAGGTTATCCAGCTGTAGAAACTATGCCGTAGCAGAAACTAGAAGACAGCAAGGTCCTTGGGCACATTGAATCCTGTCAAACCGTCCAGCTTATATGTAATGATGGTGATGATGATGTTTTAGATATTATTTAATGCATTTTTGAATACATATCTTATATATCATTCCAGAACATTCTACACCACTTTGTAAACTCTATGGTGATAATGTAACCAAGTTTCAGGAACAGTTACGCAAACAAAGTTTACGAAGTAAGTATAAAATATTTAGTAGTTCTCACATATTCTAGTTAGTATGCTAGCTAAAACACATTAAATTAATAGAACTTGTGTGCTACTTAGTATATTCTCAGGATAAAATGCTGAGATAAAAATAAGAACTTGGGTCTGCTAAGTACATTTTAAGTACAATAGTTGAAGAAGTATCAACTAATATCCACTAACTTACAAACTTTAAAATTAAGACTGGCTGACTTAACACATAGTCTATACAGAACAATTAAGGTGAACTTTATTTTGCTCGCTTGTTATGTTGATAATACTCAGAGATACTCTTGTTACCAAGAGGTATTATGTGTATACACACTCTGTTTGTTCAAAAACATTCTGAAAAAGAATTATTTTACATTCTCTCAAAGTTTCTAAATTCTTATAATATCAACTATATATCTTTTACTTGTTTCAGTCACTAGATTGTGGCCATACTGGGACACCATCTTAAAGAATTTTTAGTCGAATGTATTGACCCCAGTACTTATTTTTTTAAAGACTGGTACTTATTTTGTCGGTCTCTTGCCAAACCACTAAGTTATGGGGTCATAAACACACCAGCACTGATTGTCAAGTGGTGATGGTAGTGAGGACAGACACACACACTGTGAGTTAACAGGAAAAAAATCTTGCTTGGGGTCTCATTCATAAGATGTTACAGCACTTATATTCATTCTATGAAAGAAACTATAGAGAAAAATAATGCATTGTAAACATTTCAGTTCATACATATAAATATTACAAAAAAAATTAATACATTTTAAAAGGAGAAAAGTACTGCTGGCAACAAAAGATTATTAATGAATGAGTGAGAAAAATGGATAGATTGAAAGGGATTTGAAGTGAAATTTTAAAATTTCATGTTTAGGAGAGAGAGAGAGAGAGAGAGAGAGAGAGAGAGAGAGGGTTACCAACTTAGTTTTGACATCATCAATGTTGTTTACATCGCAGCTGGCAAGCTATGTATGTATGCATGTGTGTGTATGTGTTTATATATGTGTGTATATGTATGTATTTGTGTTGTTGTGATATTGATATACATACATATATAGCTATTAGTGAGGGATTATCAATCCAGGCAAAATATTTCATAAGCTCTCTGTTGGCATACCAGGTATACTTATGGCAGGGTCCAGGGTTATTCATCACAATTGTAGATAGTAAATCCATGGATGGCCTCCAGCGAAACAAGTTAAAAATAATGATCATTACATATTTTTCCTTTATTGGAGGAAATTAGGCTTACAGCAAGTATACAAATATATTTATTCTTTGTTTCTTTTTTCAATTTAGTATCACATATGAACTCAATTCAGTGGCGGGTTGATTATGTTATCAGTTCGAAATCACTAAAGGTAAGGCATTAAGACATATAATATAGTAATTTAAAAGTTTTTTTTTTATTATTCAGCTTTTTACAAATGTTGGATTTCAATATATTATGACTGTTTGTTGATACTATAATATAAAGTATATTTATTGAACTAATATTTTTTTTTCAAATCAGTCTTTCTATGTATTAAATTTGTCATTAATATGTTTGTATTACATACTACTAAACTGTGAAATTTTCTTGGTCTGGATATTTCTCTCAAGTGATGTGGTAATATTAAGGACTCTGAAATATAATGTTTTGAATATTTTTTCGTCCTTTACTAGTTTCATTTCATAAACTGCAACTATCTTTCATACTAATTTCAAGAGTCAGTTATATTGACTCTTGTACTTTGTCTTTCCATCACACTGTTGTCAGTTCGAATTGCTGCTCCTTCTGTTGGGTTAGCATGAGGTAAACCTTATTTATCCTATGCATTCTACTCATTCAACAACTCATCATGGTAGCACTCCCATGTCATTAGAAGTAACAACAAGTGTGCTTTCATAATTTTGGATGTACTATTCTCTGATGACATCTAGGTTCTTTCTGACTCACTTTCTTGTGATACTGAACACCTCAACCTGTGATCCTCGTATTGCATAATATGTACACATCTCTTCCTTTCTGGTTCACCCTGAGTTTCCCTTTCAGCTACTTGGTAATTCTCTCAATTTCCACTTTCTTTACAACTCTATATACCATGTCATTCTACCACAATATTCGATCTTGATAGAACTTTGATTTGGTCACATGTCTGATTTGTAACCCTGAGATGGTTATCTCATAGGAACTCATGGTCATCATCCATGCTATAAGGATCTAGCTCTGCCTCCCTACATCTTGTAGTATTTCTTTAAACCTATAGCTAACTACAGGTTCTTCTCTCTCTGAGTCTGTCTAGCTCTGACTCTGAGATCATCAGCCAATATTTTATGTGGAAAATGCATTTTTAACCAGGAAAGGATTTCATATTTACAGTAGTTTGCCTCTCGTATTTCCTTGTGAGGATGAAACCAATCTCACTTGATTTGTAGGTGATGAGATGGCTGGCTGGTTTCTTAAAGTGTGTTTCAAATTATGTTGGTTGCATTAAAAAGCAGCAAGAGTCTTAAACCCTCCTTCTTCTTCATACTATAACCATTGCTTCCATGGACTTCACAGAACCTGTCTTTGTATTGGTCAACATGACTGTTAAAGGCACCAACCAGCATGATGAAGTCACTGTTGATCATCATTGAGGTCAGTTTGCAGAAGGGTCTCAGAAAAATGCCTTCTGGTTGTTTGTCAGTCCTAACTGTAGGATATATACAAAAATAAATGTTGCTGTTAAGTTCTTTATAATAGTTTAAATCATCCTATTGCATACTCTGACTATCTCAGTCACTCTGTCTAAATATTTCTCAGTTAACAGTATGCCTACACCATCCCCATCATTTACTCACCCAGAAGAATTTGTGTTGTTGTTCCTTGGCTGAAGATCCTTTCTATTTTAGTTCTTGCACACAGCACACCTCCAATCTTCTCTACTCCAGCATCTCCACAATCTCATGAAACCTATTTTTACATTGTATCTACATTGATAGTGACAGCCCTAAAGCATGTGTTTACCTGTACATATAAGACTTCACAAACTGTTCCTCAGAGTTTCACATGAACAAACCTCAGACAGTGCTGAAACTCTGAGTAGGTTTGTAAAGTGTTTCCAGCTTCAATAAAATTCTATTATACTCTACATTCAGTATTTGAGTACTATATTTTGTATCTTGTATTGTACCTATGTGCTTAAATGTATGTGTATTTATTTATAGTTAAGATATTTAATGCTGAAACACTAAAAGCCTAATCATTATCATTTATTGTTCGTTTTCTATGCTAACGAAACACTATTAGTCAATGACTAATGCATTTCTTGACATGTTTACATTTTATTATGACTGGATCAGTGAAGTGTAAACTTTACTTACTGAAATAACAGTGGGACAGTCATAAAATAAATGAAGAAGGATGCATTGAAATGCCATTGCTATCTGAATAAAACAATAGTTGAACAACGTATGTGTTGAACAAGTGCTAACATATTTAATATGGTAAGCAAAAAAGTTTCAATTAAAATTAGTGTTGCAAAGAGGAAAACAGACTCAATGATTAATATTAATTAAATCTAGTCAAAACAAACAGATGACAACTTCAAAATTTTAATTAGTTGACATGAAATTCTTTGCTCACTACATTGTTAATACTTAACTATTATTTCATACAGATGGATCCCTATGTAATTTCCTTCTCATTATGTTACGATATATCAACTGTTGTACATCTCTACTGTGATCCTCTACCACTAAAACTGACATGTACTGGTTAAGGCTATCTTTTGCTAAAGAGGTCTGATGAGATGCAAATATGTACAGAATTGGCCACTATGTTTGCCAAAGTCACCTTAAATATTAATATCACTTCTGAAGCTAATGTTTTCATCTCACTGCATGCATAATTCTAATTTTAATGAATTAAGGTTTTGAATTTGTCCTCTCCTTGCTGTGACCAGATCTAACATTAGTTATTCTGCCTACATTTTTCTATTTTCATTGCAAAGGTGACTTAATTGAAATGTTATTGTTCACTTGATTAGGTATGTTAGTACTTATTTCTCATTCATACAATAATATATACTGGCCGAGGCAGAAAAAAAAAAGAAAAGGTATAAATTACTCAGACAATATCCACATGAAAGACAATAGTTAGTGTTAAAGTATGAGAGAGATATAGCACATGAGGAGATGCAATAACAACAGCTGGTCAGTTTTTGTTATTTCAATATTCTTGAATTCTTTTCCAGACAGTAAACAAACCAAATGTACAGATATGTTTAAAAGTCGTAAACCCAGACACAGGAAACTCAAAACCAGTTGTATTTAATATGTCTGCAGAAAAATTTCGTGTTTTTCTAAATGGTAAGTCTTTTGATTAAAGCCTATTTAAATTTGAATTTTAAAGTTCTGGTTTTCTAAAGAGGATATTTTTGTGACTCTGCATAGGTGCGACCGTGTTGTTGAAAAGCGTGTGGTCTTGGGTTCAGTTCCACTGTGCAGCACCTGTGATCAGAGCCTTCCACAATAGTCCTAGACTGATCAAAGCTATGTGAATAGATTTCGTACACAGAAACTGGAAGAAGCCCATTGCATGTGAATGTGTGAATGTGTATGTGCACGCGCGCATGTGCCTTTTTCTTGACATCACATGATGGTTGTAAACAAGCATCACTTTTATAAAAGTGATGTTATTTGTTTCCAGCCATTTTTGAAAAGCATGTCTGGCCATGGAAGAATATCATCTTGCTAGGAAACAAGTAAGAGTTGGTGACAGGATTGACATCCAGCTATAGAAAAGCTGCTTCAGCTAATCCTGTCTGACTCATGCAAGCATAATAACAAAGATGTCAAAATGTTTAAATATATATGTGTGTGTGCATGTTTAGCAGTTTTTCATATCAGTGTATATTCTCATTGGGAATCATAAAAACATTATTGTCCTGTCTAGAGATTAAACAAAAAACCAGCAACAGAACTCATAATTGCTACAAATGCTGGGTCTCACTAGCACTGATGATCTCTCACTCTCCTCACCATACTAAAGACTATCACAAAGACTGGCTTTCTTCCTCAGGGCCAGAGAAGTTTCCAACAATTACTAACCCTAATCAAAGTTCAAGTGAGACCTAAAATAAAATACTGTTATATCTGAAATGGCAACAGTGATGCTAGAATAAATACAAACAACTTACTCTGCGTCCATTAGTACACCTAAGGGGTCCGTATAATGTATTGTTCTTTCTCTATTTTTTCTACAACCAGTACAGAGACCACTGTTCTTTTGAAGTAGCTATTTTACCTGGAATTAACAAGAATTCTGAGAGATATGTTTAGTGAACAACATCCAAGATCCTCTAAAAATAGGTTGTAACTTTTTATAATATGCAGGCGTGGCTGTGGTAAGAAGTTTGCTTCCCAACCACATGGTTCCGAGTTCTGTCCACTGTGTGACACCTTGAGCTAGTGTCTTCTTCTATACCCTCAAGCCAACCAAAACCTTGTGAGTGGATATGGTCGGCAAAAACTGAAAGAAGCCCATCCTGTTTATATATATATATGTGTGTGTGTCTTCATATCTGTGTTTGTCCCCTACTACAGCTTGACTACCAGTGTTGGTCTGTTTACATCCCCATAACTTAGTGGCTTGGTAAAGGAAACTGATAGAATAAGTATCAGGCTTAAAAAATAAGTACTTGGGTTGATTGATTCAGCTAAAAAAATTCTTCAGAGTGGTGCCCCAGCATGGTCACAGTCTCACGACTGAAACAAGTAAAAGATAAGATGTAATTTATGTTTGGAAAGGAATATGATGGATACTCAAACTTTTACCCCTTTAGCAGCAGAAATCATCAGTTGATATTTCAATAGAAAACAGCAAACATTATCAATTGATGTTTCGAAAGTTTTACATGGATACAACTGTCATCAAAGGAAAGTGAATATTTTACAACACTTTTTAATGAGAGTGTAAATGTTATTGTACAAGAGACTAACAATTATTATAGTTTTTGTACTTATTTAAAGTGAGTACATATAAAAATTACTCTTGAGATATTTTTTGTTTTTTGCCCAATTGGCACATACATTCATGCAACCCTTTCCCACTGTTTAAGTGTTAATGGTTGCTTGACCTTCATGAAATAACAGCTGAATCTCTTTCATAGCTCACTTTACCATGTTAAAAAAGTGTATATTGAATAATGTAGGTTTAGTTGCAGTTCATCTCAGCCTTTCAGTCTCCTGTGATACATAGGCCATCCAAATTCTCCTTTCTCATGCAGTCTTTCTAGTAACTCCCAGTTCTTTTCATCTTGTTTGTCTGTTGCTGAGATGATTCTTATTCCTGTTGGTTACTTAAGAAAATTTTACATTGTTAGATAGTTTTGAGTGCTATTACTTGTGTATTGATATCATCTTTCTGTCCTGAGGTCAGAGGGCACTTTAACCTCAGAAGAGCTTTAGCCAGAGGATGTCATCAATTTCTGAGGCAGGGAACTTTCTTTCCTCAAGATAAGTGAGTTTGTTTTGCTTTCTTTCTAATGTTTTTAGCTGGCAGCCCTGTTAACTTTCTGTCCATCTACCAATCTATAGGACCAGGTCTGTTATGCTCAAAGACATTGAGTAGGTGCCTTTGCTTGTGCCTAGAGGAAGCCTCACATCCCTACAAGGGTCCTTGATACACTCGTGCTGATTGAGTGTGGTGGGGGTCATAGATGGAGGTACATTAGTTATGTAGTGATTTGGGGATAACAACAACAATATAGACACTGAATATGGAGACTGGAGAGAAGTTGGATGTATAATATTGTCTTCCATGAGAGACAGTATAAATGAGTTGAGAAAGTATCAGGGCATTAAAGGTATTAATCAGTATATGAAGGAGAGATAACTATGCTGACTGAGAGGGATGTGTAAATAATAGAAGATGAATGAAAAGTGTGTTGACAAAGTGAGAGTAAGTGAGGCATATTTGTCTCTGGATATTATGCCACAAATATGAGATGACATTTGCTCATTTCCAAGTTGGAAAAACTAATTTTAAAGCAAGATTTATGATTACTGTGATTGGATTTCTTCAATTTTTTTTTCCATTCTTAAATTGAATTTTTTAAAAATTTTATATTTCCAGAACTAAAACAAGTTGATACCATAATGGACAACCTGAATTCATCATAACAAATAATGTACAGCTGTCTCCTTGGCAAATGAATTCTCTGCAGAAACAGTTCAGACTTGGTGCTCTTAGGAAAACCCCAAATAGATAGCACAAACTACTTTTTCCTTTCCCCAATCTCAATTGGCTTAATTCAGAAATCATCTGATTCACAGTTGTATCTTTTTCCTGTCCTTAGATAAGGCATGAATGTCACAACTTTTGTATGGTTAAGGCTGACCAATGATTACAGAATCTATTTTGCATATTTAGTAGAGGTTATTAACAAGATGGTACACCAACATTCTTCAGAGATACATGAATATAACGACCTCCTTACCAGCATTAAAATCAATTATTATTTATATTATCAAACATTGCACTATACACATATTGATATTTAGAATACTACCTTTTTACATTCTGAATGAAGCCATTTTGTTTATGCTACTAAAGATTTAATAAAGGCATAAACATCATAAACATCATAAACATATCACCAGCTGTGCATGGTTGACCTTAGTCTTCAGTTTAGTTTCAGTTTTATGCAGAAAGTACTTAACCTACTTTGCTAATATATCTAAATGTCACAACTTCCTGTCCCTCCATTCTAAATATGAACTCTGACGGACTTTTAATACTAGAGAGATGTGGATTCATGACAAATAAAATACCTTGTGGTGTTTCAATACAACCTTTTAGATTCTAAGATTAAATCCCCCTGGTGTCAACTTTACCTTCCATCCTTTGGTGCGGTTAAGGAAAATAAAGTTTTTGGTAAGTATTATGGAGGCAATATAATTAACTGTTTCCTCAATGTAAATTTCTGGCCTTGTGCCTATATTGGAAGCAATTATTAATAGAGGATGATGGGTGGGAGAATCTTTAGTGTTGGACAAAATGCTTTGCTGCATTTAGTTAAAGCTGATTAACGTTCTGCAATCAAATCCCTCTAAGATGAACTTTGCCTTTTGTCCTTCCAAGGATTAATAAAATAAATTTCTTATCAAATACTGGGGTTGCTGTAATCAACCACACTCCTCCTCTAAATTGAAAGCCATGTGCCGATATTAGAAATTCTTCATTATTATTATTATTAGTAGTAGTAGTAGTAGTAGTAGTAGTAGTAGTAGAACATTCATTGATGTATTGTTGTTGCCTTGACTACTTGCCCATAGAGGGATGATAGGTTTCAGTATGTGAGACAATAGATGAGGGCAAATTTAAGCCTGCTGGTTCCACTAGTAGCAGGGGGCAGTTGTTTGGTAGAATTACCATAATCAACTTTATCTATCATTTGTTTGAGATTAGGTTCAATGGTATAAGCTCTCTTTCCTTAAGAAATAGGTGGCTTTATTCCTGATTTGGAACAATTGTTAATTGGACGTGGAGTGAGAGAATTAGTTGTATCATATTTAGTTACAACCATTTAACTTTTTTCATTGAAATTCAACCAAGACAGATTTTTCCCTTCATCCTTCTGGGACCAATGAATTACTGGAGGAATCAACTGAGTCAATTACACTCCTCCCTAGAAATGTGTGTTCTTGTATCTGTTTAAAAATCGAATTACACATAAAGGTGGTTGATGACAATGGATAAAGCACCTGACAATATTTAGATATATCTATTTATTTTCTGAGTTCAAATCTCACTGAGACTCTTTCAGCCTTGCAGGTTGAAAAAATAGTCACCAGGTCATATATTGTATCCCATTTCCTTGGCTTTGTGCCAAAATACATACTAGTAATACACTGAATTTGGTACACCATCATACACAACGCCCTGCATCTAGTTGAAAGACATTTTTATGTTGACATAGTTTGGAAAGAAGTCCAGCCTTGTGACAAACAAGAATATCAAATACTTGCTCCCGTCCCCTATCTTTTGTAATATTAAAGTTCTGAATAAATACAGGTACAACACTGACTTTCCGGACTCTGATGGTCCAGAACCTCTTGTAATCCACACTACTTTATGAACAGGAACTTCAAATTCTCACAGTTGCCAGACTAGCTTACTTGGTAGCTCTATACTTCATTTAATTAAGTAAATTTAATTTATTTAATGTAGAGGTGACCACCCTTGGTTTGGAAAAATCAGTCGTCTGAAAGTTTCCAGACAATCAATGTAAAAATAAAATCAAGCTACAATGCTTCATATAAGTAAATAAATACTAATGTCTTTTAACTGTTTTTGTCTCCCCAAAAATTTCATAAGGGAATGAGATGTGACATACATGCTTTTCTCATAGATATTATTAATGTTAGTCAGAAACATAACCAAGATTGTGGATAGGAACTCCTTTGGTTTCTGAGTATATTTGGCTAAGAATATAATCAAATGAAACACCTAACATGACCAATACAATACTGACCAGAATAGCCAAAATCAGAGATTTCATACTGTCCAAACAAAGTTGTCCAGTTTCTTTACCAACTGTAAATAAAATATGTAAATTATTATTTTAAAGAAATGAATCTGATTTATTGTTTTAATCTAAAAACAAAAATTTTCCTTTTTGATTATAGTTTTGTTGCCAAACATTTCCTTAAATAAAACTGACCACCTTATTTGACCACTTCTGGCTGTGGTTCTTATAAAGGATCTTTAGCACATGTTTTCTTAGACTTTCACACCACTTGATTCACTGTTGTTTTGCAATATACATAACTAAGAATTTTTCTCTTGTTTTTTTAACTGCCTCATTCATTCGTTCGATCATGTAACCCATTATACCAACATGTACTATCATGACTTGTAACTATTTAATTCTTCAAATAACCTTCAAACTGTAATTCCCTAAAATCTTAGTTCTGTGTCACTGTTTTGTAATGTTTTCGCCATTGTTCTCTAAAATTTGTATGTATTCTTGTTTTACTTATGTCTCTCCAATGTTGTCATGTCTCTCTCCTCAACAATAGTAAACTGGCCATTGCTTGTCTGCAGTGCCCCCACCACCTATACTGGAAATTTATTCTCAATACTGGAAACCCCTACAGGGCTCTGCCTCGCTTCTGAACCAGAACACTTGCATACCTTCTTCCCTTCTTCCCCGTCACCAACAACTGCCTACACTACTGCATGTACCAAAGGGTGATATGTTACTTAGGAAATTATTAGTAAATTAACAAGCCATCTACCTCTTTCTCCCTACATATAATGGACTAACCATGGCAGATCATTTATATAATTAATTTATATATTGACCTATTTATATTTGCAGCAGTAATGCTTATATTTACAACGCTACTCACTTTAATAGGGACAACAATTTTAATATGTTTGAATGATGGTAGATTAAAGCAAGACCACCTGATGTGACATGTTTGTTGCCAAATGATCACTGAAACCTTCTTTTCAGGTGCCCAATACCATCTCTCCTGCCCATGTAACCTCCCATGTCCCTTATCCAGTTCTCAGAGCTGGCACTGTGAATATAGGCACATTGAAAAGTAGATCTCGCAGGATTGTTGAGATGCTTGAATGGAGGCATGTTGATGTATGTTGCATTCAAGAGGTAGGGTGGGGAGGAGCTTCAGCCATGTTCCTCACAGGCAAGACACATAGGTATAAAATCTTCTGGGAAGGTAACAGTGATGGGGTAGGTATACTTCTTGCAGAGAAATGGGCGGATAAGGTCATAGAAGTAGTCAGAGTGAGCAATAGAGTGCTTAAGCTTGGGCTAGTCTTACAGAATAGCTTAGCATCAATTATCTCTGCCTATACCCTACAAGTGAGCCTACCAAATGAACAGATGGACTATTTTTATGATATTCTCCAGCAGGCAACCTCCAGGACAAATGATAAGAATCTCATCTTTGTGGCTGGGGACTTCAATGGGCATATCAGACGGCAGCCCAGTATTTTCCATGGTATACATGGGGGGGGCCATGGAATTGGAGGGAACAGGGCTACTGGTGTTTTGTGATGCAAATAACCTATTGATCTGCAACACCAACTTCGGGAAGTTGACCAGCCATCTGATAATCTACCAATCAGGTGGCTATACTAGCCAGATTGATTACATTCTCACCAGGTAGCAGGATGCATTGTTGCTCTTAAATACGAAGTGTTTCAGATTTCCAGACAGTTTGTGCGAGAAAATTGTGATGTCATAGGAGAGGGTGAAATGTGTCTGCATGGATGATGGTGCACTTGCATTTAATGATTATGCAAAGAAAGAGGCTTCAAAATGCTATGATGAAAGACTGCTGAATGTGGAGAATGAATGGAAGGAGAAGAGTCTGCCAAATGTTGACCCAATTGAGGGACCAGCTGCCTGAATCAACAGCACCCTGGTAGATAAAGCAATTAAGGGTATAAAGACAGGGAAAGGACCCAGTCCATCAGAAATTACCTCTGAGATGCTTAAAATATCTGGTGGTGTAGGTTATGGTCTAGTCACCCGTATTGTGGTTCACAAAGGAGTCATACAAAATGACTGGTGTAGCAGCACCAAGGTCAACTGCTACAAAGGTAAAGGTAATGTCTTAGAAATAATTACAGAGGTATCAAATTGTTGGATCAGGCAATGAAAATTACGGAGAGAGCCTTAGCCCAACTAATTAGGGAGGGAGCCTAGAAGAGATGCAGTTTGGTGTTGTGCCAGGGAGAAGCACCACTGATGCTATATTTCTGGTAAGACAGCTGCAGGAGAAATACTTAGCCAAAGATAAACTTCTGTACTTGGCCTTTGTTGACTTGGAGAAAGCCCTTATCTCATGGTCAATGCGGAAACTAAGGATAGACGAGTAGTTGGTGAGAGCTGTACAAGCTATGTACAGGGATGCTACCAGTAAGGTGAAGGTTGACAATGAATACAGCGAAGAATTCAGGGTACAAGTAGGAGTTCACCAAGGATCAGTTCTCAGCCTCCTCTTGTTCATCATAGTCCTCCAGACAATAACAGAGGTTTTAAGACAGGCTGCTCCTCAATGCTGATGACCTTGCTCTAATAGCTGAGTCACTGCCAGAACTGGAGAAGTTGTTCTAGGTAAGGAAGCAAGGTCTAGAATCGAAGGGCCTTAGAGTTAACCTAGCAAAAATCAAAGTCTTAGTAAGAAGGTAGGCAAATCGGAAATCCTTTCCGGTAGGAACTCCATAAAATACACTCAATGTAAGCTTTGGACACATAAAAGGTGCATCAATATCAGAGGAAGGTTAACAGGGAAACTAGCTTTTGTATGCAGAAGATGCACAGGTACACAAAATGCTGTAAGTGGGCAGAAAATAGACTCCATCAACTGCCAGGGGGGGCAAGCTAGAGATAGTAGTTAGCTTCCATTATCTAGGTGAACCAAGTTGGTGGTGGAAGGGGATGCTCCAAGAGTGTAACTGAGAATAAGATAAGGCTGGGCAAAGTCCAGAGTTCCTAACTCTGCTGGCAACAAAGGGCTTCTATCTCACAATGAAAGGCAGATTGTATGATGCCTGTGTGCAAACAGCGATGCTACATGGGCTGTGACAGCTGAAGACATGCGTAGGCCTGAAACAAATTAAGCCAGTATGCTTCACTGGATGTACAATGTCAACGTACATGTTTGACAATGTAAGCATCTTGAGAGAAAAGTGAGGCATCAGATGTGGTGTGCAAGAGACAACTGTGCTGGTATGGTCATGTGATGCATATAGACAAGGACAGCTGTGTAAAGAAGTGCTGATCTCTAACTGTGGAGGGAATCTGTGGTAGAGGTTAACCCAGGAAGACATATGATGAAACATGATCTTTGAACCTCACAGAAGCAATGTCTAGTGACTGAGACCTTTGTTGATATGCTGTGCTTCAGAAGTCCCATCAAGCCAAGTGTAATCATAGTCATGGCTGATGTTGTTGTCACATAACTGGCATGTAAAGAGCACCGTTCGAGCATTGGGCCTCACAGAGGCAAAGTTCCTTTCATGAGGGCCTCATGGAGGCAAAGTGCCTGAGTTCCTTTCAATGTTCCTTTCATGAGGGCCTCATAGAGGCAAAGTGGCCAAGTTCCTTTTGGGCATCAGGCCTTACAGAAACAAAGTGGTTGAGTTCCTTTCAAGTGTTGGGTACCTGTGCATTAGTATAAATGATACAAGTTTGTTATTACTGTACTATGAATGCTAAAGGGTTAAATTTTTCTCTTCAGAAAAATCCTTTGCACAAGTTCTCATGTTTCCACATATGAACTTATGCAAACTTGCTGATTTTATTAAGATTGCAACAAATGGCAAGATGCTTTGATAGGGAGACTCTGTCCAAGCCATGCAACCATGGAGAAGTGGACATAATGATAGTATTGATTTTTTTTTTCCTCAGACTTTAGTTTGTGTTTCATGTCTTCATGCTTGAACCACAGAATTGAAAACCACATATGCATAGCATATTTCAGTTACCAATTGATAGGGGTTTAATAAATTTGGTATGAGTAGGTTCAAGTAATGAAATTCAAATTTCATTTGTAAGATTTAGCATTCTCATGGTGGGTGTTGATAGTTTGTCATTAGCTTTAATAAAATCAATGAAAATGACAAGCCTTAAGATGTTTTTCCATAAAGATCAGATCTATAAAAGCTAATCACCATATCAGAAGTGGAGATATAGCCTTTTCATTTTGAAACTCATTTACAACACTTGATTTATAAACTTACAATAAGGAAATCATTTACTACAGGACTTACTAAAAATTAAACAATCCTAATTACTCTCTACTCTTTATTTGCCATAGGGTACCTTCCATCTGCAGCTTCAGCATATATCATCCATTGTTGTTTCATTGTGCATACAACAGCTAAACCCAAGTATTTGATTCCCTACAGTTAGACTTCCATAAATTAATAAATCACATTTATCATCAAAGCACAAGGAATTTCATGTCCTTTATTTTTATTTCTAGAGACATCAATGAGACTATATCAATCTCTAAGATGGCATTTAATTCAAATGTGTTTCTATCAGCAATACATTTCTGTAGCTTGGTTACACTAATGGACATCCTCTGGCGCACACCAGTGCTGTTTCAACTCTCTTTTCTATCACTATCATAATGGCATCTTTTCCTGGGAGTTAGTTGTTCCTGTTCTTCCCACTTGTCTTTCCAACCCCTTTGGTCCTACACTAACCATTATACGCTGTTTTTTCTTCCCAGAACATTGACACTCTGGAATTTTGGTCCTACAGTTGTTGACTCATAACAGTTTAAATGGAATATTAATGGCATTGTTGGTCTCTGATGGCTTGCAAAGGTCAAAAGAAACAAAGAAGTAAACAAAACACCATGTGACCCTTGGATGCTTTTTGCAGAGTTTATTCTGTTGCAAGTATTTGGGTGAAAATTGACAATAAGTTCCTCTCATCAGTCATAGCAACTCTGAAAAGAGGGTAATGGATCCTATTTTTTCTCTTTTAATCATTTAAAAAAATCCGCCTTATGAAAAGTAATTTGGTTATATGCCTACCTTTTTAAGAACTTTTGTATTTTGTTGGGTGGCAGTGTTAAGATTTTTTTCATGTTTAGAATGTCTCATATATTGGAGAGCAGTAGGTCAAATCAATAGGTGGACAATTTTTATTAGTGTTACAAGCACTGCATTGCTTCTATGGCCAACAAACTTTCCACAGTCCAGTTAACTTAGTTGTAACCATACAGTGATGGAATAGTCTCCTTTGCAAACTGTACTGTAAAATTGTCGTCTATTCTGGTGGCTTGTAATTCTGAATGGAGTTGCTCTATACATTACATACAACAAGACTCTGCTGTCAAAAATACAGTGAATGAATGACTGGTTCACTACAGCTCACAAACTGTAATATAAAATACTAGCAGTATAGCCCAGCTTTGCCCGGGATTAAGTTGGGATTATTAA
This sequence comes from Octopus bimaculoides, assembly GCF_046866305.1. NCBI lineage: Eukaryota > Metazoa > Mollusca > Cephalopoda > Octopoda > Octopodidae > Octopus > Octopus bimaculoides. Next base: position 29,298,125 of record NC_142941.1, on the reverse strand, counting down.
GCTAATCAAGTTCTTTATTTCAAACCAAACTAAGTAACATGACGTCAAATTTGGGCGGAATCAGTGTTGCAACTGGAGCACATGGGTTGGGAGTTTGATCGGCAAAGGTGATCAGGTTACACATGTCAGCCCTTTGAAAATACCACCGCCATCATCTAACCCCTCTTTGCCCATGGGTTAGGAACCCTTCCAGCAAGGAAAATAGAATGACCAAAAGGGCTCCCGATTCTCTGTGTCAGAAGCGGTTCTGTTCAGATCACAAGTAAGTCTTAAGTATATATATATATATATATATATATGAGAACACGGATGTTACGTAAGTAAAACATTAATGTTCGAAACTGTAGCAGTCCATAGATAATTCTTTATTCTGTATATTTCTCATTTTGTTCTGTTCTGGCATTTTGCGAAATTTTTCTGGAGAACATTATTTTTCTTTGTGGTTGGATCGTTGATGACCTCTTTCTAGCATATTGGATGTCCACCTAGTGGTCATCCCTTATACACATGTAATACAATTTTTTCTGAATTTTCAGATTTTTTATATGCTAAGCCACTTATATATATATATATGAGCAACACACACATACACACACGCACGTACGTACACCAATTGCATACATATTTTTTGTACGCATACATGTTCGTATGTGTGTGTGTGTGTGTTGTCTGTATATCAACAAAACACTTTTTTCCTCGATGGAAAAAAAAAACCCAACAAAAGTCTTAAAATTCCTGTATACACACACACACATCTTGCCTTATATATATATATATATATATATATATATATATATATATATATATACGGATAAATGATTTAAAATAAATATATTTTGGAAATGGCGATTTACGGTACATTACCTAGAAACGTAAAAATCAGACCACATGGGTTTGTTTACATCAATTCGGCAGTTTCCGTAAAAAGTGTTGGGTTAGGGAAGTGGGAAAGAACGCGAAAGAGATAGAGAGAGCATGCTCTCCCTCCCTTACACACATGCCAGTTATCTCTCACCTTCTCTCTCTCTCTCCCTCCCTCACACACATGCCAGTTATCTCTCTTTCTTTCTCTCTCTCCCTGTCTCACACACACAGCAACATTACACACACACACATGCTGTTCTCTCACACTAACAAAAGAACTTCACATACACACCACACTTTCTGTCTCGCATACTCACTATAAAAAGATAGTGTCTATTTATTTTTGGCAACATGTGTTTTGTGTGTAATGTTGCTGTGTGTGTGAGAGAAAGAGAGAGAGAGAGAGAGAGAAAGAAAGAAAGAAAGAGATGACTGGCATGTGTGTGTAAGGGAGGGAGAGAGAGAGAGAAGGTTTTTTTCTTTTTGCTTGTTGTTTGCTGCTTACCACACAACTGTTAAGAAATTTCGCCCTCTCCCACTTTTTGTTTACTTTTTCTTGTTCGACGCTGGCAAACAAGATGTATCTCTCCTTCACCCTCCCTCTCACAAACATACAATTTCTCTCTCTCTCCTTCAGGTGCAAACTTTGAAATTGGTAAAAGTTATGGCTGAAAATCGATTTTTACAGCTATACGCGGGTACCTCTGAGAGAAAAAGTTGACGAAAATGCAGATAGGGTCATGACGAATCTCCTCCTAAAATTGGAGTGACATGCGTGCTAATTTGTGGACGTGCATAAACTACATTTACGTACACACACACACACACACACACACATCTTGCCTTATATATATATATATATACGGATATAAAGATGATATTAAACAATTGGTGTAGATGCCTTACAGTGTTTAGTTTCTTCTTTCTGTATTGTGTTCAAATCTCTTGAGGTAAACTTCAACATCCCTGGGAGTCAATAAAATAGCAGAGAGAGACACATATTACAGACCAATGTAATCAATATAAGAATTTATGATCATGTGAGAAACCAATAAGCACAAAAGTATAGATATCGGTGAGGTTATTGAAGATAGAAGATAATAAATTTAAGGAGCTAGAAATATATTCATACACAGATGCATAGCTATGAGAGATTGCTTCTCAACTATGTGATCTTGGGTTCAGTCCCACTGTGTAGCACCCTGAGCAAGCATCTTGAGCCAACCAAAGCCTTGTAAGTGGATTTGGTAGACAGAAACTGAAAGAAGCACATCATATATATATATATATATATATATTTCATCATCATCATTTAACGTTTGTTGTCCATGCTAGCATGGGCTGGCATGCTGCACCAGATTCCAATCCGATTTGGCATGGTTTCGTACGGCTGGATGCGCTTCCTAATGCCAACCACTCCGAGAGTGTAATGGGTGCCATTTGCGTGACACCTGGGGTGCTTTTACATGCCACCAGCATGGATGCCAATTTGCATGCCACGACTGATTTTGCTTGGCTTGACGGGTCTTCTTCTCAAGCATGATGTAATGCCAAAGGTCTTGGTCATTGCCTCAATGAGGCCCAACACTTGAAAGGAACTCAGCCACATTGCCTCCATGAGGCCAAATGCTCGAAAAGTGTTCTTTACATACCACCAGCATGAGTGCACTTAGCTTGATGGGTCCTTTCAAGCATAGAACATCGCCAAAGGTCTCGGTCATTAGTCATTGCCTCTGTGAGGCTCAAAGTTCGAAGATCATGCTTCACCACCTCATTCCCTGTCTTCCTGGGTTTACCTCCACCACAGGTTCCCTCCACAATTAGAGAATGACACTTCTTTACACAGCTGTCCTCGTCTACACGTATCACATGACCATACCAATGCAGTCATCTCTCTTGCACACTACATCTGATGCCTCTTATGCCTAACTTTTCTCTCAAGATGCTTACACTCTGTCGAACATGCACACTGACATTGCACATCCATCGAAGCATACTAGCTTCATTTATTTCAAGCCTATGCATGTCCTCAGTTGTCACAGCCCATGTTTCACTGCCATGCAGCATAGCTGTTCGCACACAGGCATCAAACAATCTACCTTTCACTCTGAGAGAGAGACCCTTTGTTGCCAGCAGGAGTAGGAGCTCCCCGAACTTTCATCATCATCATCGTTTAACATCTGCTTTCCATGCTGGCATGGGTTGGACGAATTGACTGAGGGCTGGCAAGCTAGAAGGCTGCACCAGGCTCCAATCTGATCTGGCAGAGTATCTACAGCTGGATGCCCTTCCTAACGCCAACCAATCCGTCTTCGCAAACGCAGTTTATTGCCCAATGATTGAAGAGTACTCTTAGATGGGCCAGTTATGCTGCACTGGCATAGGTCACGGTTATGGTCTCACTTGGCTTGCTGGGTCTTCTCAAGCACAGCACATCTCCAAAGGTCCCAGTCACTTGTCATCGCCTCTGTGAGGCCCACCTCATTCCAGGTCTTCCTGGATCTACCTCTTCCACAGATTCCCTCTACTGCTAGAGTGTGACACTTTTTCACACAGCTGTCTCCATCCATACGCAACACATGACCATACCAGCGTAAGTCATCTCTCTTGTACACCACATCTGATGCTTCTTATGTCCAACTTTTCTCTCAGGGCACTTACACTCTGTCATGTATACACACTGCATTGCACATCCAGTGGAGGCATACCAGCTTCATTCCATGCAAGCTTATGCATGTCGTTAGCAGTCACAGCCCATGTTTCACTGCCATGTAGCATGACTGTTTGCACACATGCGCCATACAGTCTACATTTTACTCTGAGTGAGAGGTCCTTTGTCACCAGCAGAGGTAGGAGCTCTCTGAACTTTGCCCAGGCTATTCTTATTCTAGTAGCTGCACTCTCAGGGCATCCACCCCGACTACTGACTTGGTCACCTAGGTAATGGAAGCTATCAACTACTTCTAGTTTTTTCCCCTGGCATGTGAAGGAAGCTGTTTTTTGCACATTTTCAGTGTTTATTGCCCCTGAGCATTTGCCATACACAAAAACTATCTTCCCAGTTAGCCTTCTTTTGATATTGCTGCACCTCTTATGTATCCATAGCTTACACCTGGTACATCTTAGGATTTTCTACCTACGCCTTTTCTGCAGATCAAGCAGGGCCATCTACCTGAAGGGATTTGTGATTTATCTGCCTCCCTACATATTAAGACTTTGGTCTTTGCTAGGTTAACTCTAAGGCCCTTTGATTCTAGACCTTGCTGCCACACCTGAAATTTCTCCTCTAGTTCTGATAGTGACTTAGCTATTAGAGCATGGTCATCAGCATAGAGGAGCTCCCAGGGGCATCCTGTCTTGAATTCCTCTGTTATTGTCTGAAGGACTATGATGAATAAGAGGGGGATGAGGACTGACCTTAGGTGGACCCCTACCCGAAATTCTTCACTATACTTGTTGACAACTCCACCTATTTGACAGCATCCCTAAACATAGCTTATACAGCTCTCACTAACGACTCATCTATTCCTAGTTTCTGCATTAACCACCAGATAAGGGATCAGGGGACCCTGTCAAAGGCTTTCTCCATGTCAATGAAGGCCAGGTACAGAGGTTTATCTTTGGCTAAGTATTTCTCCTGCAGTTGTCTTACCAGAAATATAGCATCAGTGGTGCTTTTCCCTGGCACAAACCCAAACTGTATCTCATCTGAACTGACTCTCTCCCTTCTCTGTGACTTTCATTACTTGATCCAACACTTAATACCTCTGTTATTATTCGTATCTAATGCATCACCTTTACTTTTGTAGCAGTTGACTATGGTGCTGCTACTCTTTCATGTATCACCTGATTGACTATACGGGTGACTAGACTATAGCCGACACTGCCAGATATTTTAAGCATCTCTGCAGATTCCTGATGGGCTGGGAGCTTTCCCTGTCTTCATACCCTTAATTGCTTCATCTACCAAGGTACTGTCAATTTGGATAGCTGGACCCTCTGTTGGGTCGACATTCGGCAGACTCTCTTTCTCCCATTCATTCTCTTCATTTAGCAACCTTTCATAGTGGTGTCTCCAAGTCTCTCTTTTTGCAGCCTCATTAAATGTAAGCGAGCCATCATCCATGCAGACACATTTCTTTCCTATGACATCACGATTCTCTCTCACACACTGTCTTGCAACACAAAACACTTCAAGTTTTTGGTCCTCATGACACAGAACATTGGCAAATTTTTCTTATCTGCTTCCCTTCTGGCTAAGTAAACTTGTCTCCTAGCTTCCCTTCTGGCAATCTGATACAGTTCCCTGCTACCACCGTTCTTCCAGTCCTTCCATGCCTGTTTCTTTTCCCTAATGGCCCTATCAACTACATTGTTTCACCACCATATTACCTTGGGTCGAGAGGGGACTTTGCACCATTCACAGATCTGGTCAGTAGCCCTCAACAGGTTGTCCTGTAGGAACCTCCAGTTGTCTTCCACATCATGTAATGCTATATCCCCCTCTATTTCGTCAAAAACTTTGAGTAATACGTCTCTAAATATCTGTCCATTCACAGGATCTTTAAGCTTCCAGACCCTTCTCCTCCATGCTGGTCATCTTCTGGGCATCCATTTAGCCCTGATCCTGAAGTCGCTAACTACTAATCTATTTTGTGGGGTGCATTCTTCACCTGGGAAGGTTTTGGCATTTATAATTAGTCATCTTTCCCATTTCCTGGCGAGGTAATCAATTTGACTAGTGTGTCCACCAGATCAATAAGTGAATACGTGACTGGCAGGTTTCCTGAAGTTAGTATTACAAGCCATAAAATCATTTGCATTGCAGAACTCCAGCAGCTTGGTTCCCTCCTTAGGAACCAAAACCATAGCCTCCATGTACGCCATGGAAGCCCCAAGCATGTTGTCCAACATGCCCATTGAAGTCACCAGCCACAAAGACAAGATCCCCGTCATTCGTCAATGAGATAGTCTGCAAGAGGGTGTCATAAAATCAGTCTTTCTGTTCATCAGGTAGTCCTGGCTGAGGGACATAGGCCAAGATAATGGTTGCTAACCCATGTTGCAGCACAAATCTAATCTTAAGTATTCTATCACAGATTCTGACTACCTCATCAACCCATTTCTCTGCAAGAAGTATACCCATGCCCTCGACCCCATCAGTGTTCCCTGCTCAGAAAATCTTATACCTATGTTCTTTGCCTGTGAGGAACCTAGCAGAACTTCCTCTCCACCTTACTTCTTGGACGCAGCACAAATCTACACGTCTCTGTTCAAGCATCTCAACAATCGCACCAGACCTACCTTTCAATGTGCCAACTCTGAGGGTGTGGGCCCACAAGACCCTGGGATGGGGAACAGCAGCGTCATGTCCCTGAAAAGAAAGCTCACATTTGGTAGAACTCATAATCATACAATAGCCTTCAGCCTGCATACACTACACCATCATTTTATGCATTACATAATCACTACATTACATAAGAGATAAACCCTAAGTAGGGATGGGGGAACATTAAGCCTTTGGAGGTGTTCATGGGAGAGACATCCGATAAAGATCAGAGGATAGAGTCTTCCGGTACAGATGATGGGGGTGGGAAGGGCTGGCGCATTTTGGGATTTAGGGTAACATAATTGAACGAATGGGTTTAACATTGCCACTGCCGGAGTGAAAGAATAGTAATTCTGATAATGAGAGAGAATTGGGCACCACAAAACAGTAAAAAACTTAGGCTGCCGGTATGAGAAAATATTAATGATGATAATGAGATAGAATTGGGCATTTGAATTCTTAACTAGAGCTATAACCAACAGTTTTCAGTCAGCCAAACTGTGATAGAATTAGATAAATGAATGATAAATGATAATAATAAATGAGCATGAAAGAGAGAGAGAGTTAGGTTGAGCAAAGGGATCTTAAGTTTTTTCTCTAAACATATGGCATGGAAGACTAAACAGTTTTCGGTTTATGATAAAATTAGATAAATGAATGAATAAATGAGCATATTCTCACAGCTACACTCTCAGAGCATTCACCTACACTTCTAACTTGGTCACCTAGATAACAGAAGCTATCTACTATCTCTAGCTTGCTTCCCTGGCAGTTGATGGAGTCTATTTTCTGCCCATTTTCAGCGTTCATTGTACCTAATTTTCCCCTGATATTGCTGCACCTTTTATGTGTCCAAAGCTTACACTGGATGCATATATGTGTGTGTGCGTGAGTGTCTTTGTGTCTGTGTTTATCCCTCACTATTGCTTGACAACTGGTGTTGGTGTGTTTACATCCCCCTAAACAGTTCGGCAAAAGAGATCAATAGTATAAGTACTGGAGTTAGTTCATTTGACTAAAAATTTTTCAAGGAGGTGCCTCAGTATGGCTGCAGTCTAATGTCTGAAACAAGTAAAAGATAGAAAGTAAAGCAAAGCATCAGAACACAGGACACGGTGCAGGTCCTGCTTCTCCTCAGTTCAAGATTTGAACAAAGTTGACTCCAGCATCGGGACCAACTTCGTGCAAGCATGAAGGTATAGTGGCAAAATACTGTTTTAGATGAAGACCTTACCTGTCACTAGTTCTGTAGCATGGAGCAAAACAGGCCTTGCCTCCAACTCAAGAAAACATGTAGTAATGATCAATAAGCGCTCAAGCAAACTGAGCCCTTAACTTGTTTCATTTGTCAAAAGGTTTGAGAGAACTAGCAGGCCTCAAGAGACACATTTGTGTCCATAGAACATGATTACCGCTTTATTTTACTGAACCTGCATTTGATGTTCACAATGAGAGAATCCATCACACACACACACACACACACACACACACATATATATATATATATATACATACTCACACATGTATGTGTGTGTACCTTTGTCTAGACATCAGATGTTGGTTGTAAATGAGCATCATCATCGTACAAGTGAGGTTGTTTGTTTCCCCGTATTCTGCAAAAAGCAAGTCTGGCCATGAAGAAATATTACCTTGGGCATCTGATCACAGAAAATCTGCCTCAACAAATTCTTTCTGATACATGCAAGCAAGGAAAAAAATGGACATTAAATGATTATGATAATGACATTCACACACAAAATCATGCCTTATGAGTAAATTTGAGAGATGGAAGCCTATTGTGCGTGTTTATTCCCATTTGGGCAATGGGGATGTTTCATTTCCACCCCACCCCCCATAAACAATGCATCCTATAGCTCAAGTGGAATAAAAAAGAAAAAAACAAAAGAGTTGGTGACAGGAAGGATATCATTTTACTATAATGGGCGTTATATCCATCTGTCTGTGCCCTCTTCATGATCAAACAGCTGGACCAATGTTTTTCAGGATTATGAAAGAGGTAATCAGGTAAGTTTTTAGTGAAAAAAACGTGAAAAATTACGATTATTACTGGAAGTAATTGTTAAGTTTACAGGCGTAAAAGTGTAAATAAAAATTACGGGGGAGATAACTAATAAAAGAAGCAAAAGGAAGTCAACTTATAATGCGTGTTGTGTCCTTCCTTTTCATGGTCAAATGGCTGGATTACAAAGGAGGTAAATAGGAAAAAATGTGAAGAAGTATGATTATTTAGTGGATATCGAGTTTTGTATCAATAAATTACCTTTGATTTTTTTTTTTTTTTGTTAAAATTCCAGTGATGAGGATTAATTCTGGATTCCCCTCTCCATATAGTTCGTGAATTTAGAGGGTTTAGATTTGTGATACTATTCCTTTATTTCCCATCGTAGATGAGCAGATTCCTAAAGATTCCACTCATGCATTCACAGTAAACAAGGCACAACGCCAGACTTTAGATCGTGTAGGAGTATTTTTACCTGTTCTGATGTTTACACACAGCCAATTATATGTCACTATGAGTAGAGCAAAGGACTCCAGTAATTTGAAAATTAGTGTTGACCAAACAAGAAAATATCGTCTACAAAGAAGTTTGATAATCATTTTGATATTATTGAAAGGAATATGATTCACAATTTAAATAAGGAAATTTGTGAACTTTGAATGTATAAGACTATAAGCCAGCGTAATATAGTGTAAACAACTAAAATAAAAGTATATTTAAATAACATTTTTTTTCTTAATACTTTTTATGTAGTGATTGAAGGAAGGTTTGGCTTTTGTTAGGAGTGGTCCACATAACCGTTCAGGATACAGAGGCTAGGAGCTTATTTCAGTTCGGGAGTGAATTGTCATCACATGTCACTTAGTCGCAAACACGTCATGTAGCTGCAATAGAATGCTGTATCACCAACAATAATGTGATTTCGTTAAGACATCACCCAGTAATCTATCAAGTCTATTTATACATTTCTCAATGCATACTGCTCTTGTGACCTCCCTCCCTCATTTTATGTCTCCATCATAGACAGGTAGATTTACGAGTGTTGTAGTCTTGTCCAACCCATGCCTGTCTGAAAAAGGGGATATAAAAATAATGATGATACACAGACATAAAAACTAATTTTGGTCAGAAAAGAGAAACAGACCCACTGAAAGTATCGGAATAGCACATTGTTTGCCAGATGACTGGCTAATCACTTTTTCTTTGTGACTGGAGTCTTTATATTTTCTCTGCTATTTTATTGTAAACATATTTTAATTATGCCACTTTACCATAATTATTTAACACACCAACAAGAAATAACCACATGAACTAAATTATGAATACATAGATATATCTTTTATTGTAGAAATACTACTATATATCTGTGAAAGGATATTTCGAAAGTATTATTGTAAGACTATGCTTATCACTATATCTGTGCAAGAGAGAGAGAGAGAGAGTGTGTGTGTGTGTGTGTGTGTGTGTGTGTGTGTGTGTGTGTGTGTGTGTGTGTGTGTGTGTGTGTGAGACTTTACGATATATCATTTGTTGACATTCCGAATAACAACATGCAGGAAAATCTACTTGGGTAGAGGGAGTTTTGCTCCTTTATTGGCCAATTTGTCAGCAGCTTCGTTTCCAGCCACTCCACAATGAGCATCCACATGGACCTAGGAAATAGAAATAATATAAAATCAAAATAATTTTTATATTTATTTGTTGATGTAAAGAAGAGGAGGCTATCCACAGCCTATCTATTTTTGTACTCCTATGCGGAAACTGAGAATAGAAATTAGAGAAACTCTCATTAAACTATAAAATTAAATAAAATGATAATTTTAAAAATCTCTAAACATTATTAGTACCAATTTGAAACACGCATATTGTATTCCCAGGTCTACAATAATCATTTCCAAGTCCCTCCCTTCCCTGAATAACATCCCACTGGAATTCCCTTCCTGCCCTAGTTCTTTCTGTAGCAATCAACTTGAAGCAGCCAACTTAACCATTCCTAGCGGGCCTACAAGGGCCATGAACACAATTCATTTCTATGAACCTTAATATTGATAATTCTTTCTAATTTTGGCACAAGGCCAACAATTTTCTTTCTTTTAATAATAATTCTAATAACAATAAACCAGTCCCACTGGTTTGTTATTAAGTACTGATCATTCCCTGGTTAATCAAGTTACTAATTATACTAACATTTCTCTCAAAAGAGGTAAGTAGACATCTTGCTGTTTCTATTTCAAATTCATGTCTAAAATTTTAACCATTGATTCATTCATAAAGTAGTGTTTTTTAAATTAAAAACAACCATTCAAATACATTATATTTTTTAAAACTCCTTTCTTCTAAGTGCTAGGCAATATATAATAACAACTGTTTTGGTTATTAAAGAAAAGGTTCTAATTTCTTTGAATAATAGAAAGTTATTACTAACATCTTTAGACATGAGAAATTTTCTAGGCATCTACACAAATTTTTGATCAGAGATTAAAATGACATTTATTTCTTGTAGAGTTCTTTGACAATCTGTCAATGAGAACAGATCATCTGCAACCTTGTAATTCTTTGTGCTAGTTCATTCAGTAGTTGAAACAAACTAAAGAGAGTTAGCGATGTGTGTGGCAGGGGTATACATATGCATACTTGCTTTTCTCCTCCCTCATTCAAATTTTATTTTTTTCTGAGCCAACTATTTCTCATCTATCTCCAATCCATCTGTTGTTCAGACTACATTCTATATTCCACCTTCACACACTGAAAAGTATTATTTGGCTGATAACCAGATGAGAAGGGGAGAGAGTGTAAGCAAAAAGACTTCCAGTTACTGTGGCCCTAAGTCTCTCTGCTCTCTTCTAAGTTTCTTTATAGCCACTACTTTTCCTCAAACATCTCCAACATCAACATTATTTCAACTACCAATTATTTTACACTGATGACATCTTGCCTCACCTTTCTTTGTACTTATTCTCATCACATTTCTTTCCTCTCTCACTCCTCCTACACCAATGCAGCTACTGGTGAGGATGAGCAGTTTTTCATCCCTAAATTTTGCACTAATTTGTGTTGTCACCTGCCCAAATCCATAAAATTAAACATTCAAAAATTATTGATCTATTTCTCACCTCAAAACTTTTACTTCATAATCAAAGAGAAGGGAGGAGAGAGCATCTATGTAATAACAACTTGCTAGAAATAGCCAAATTTCTCTTAAATCACACCCTACTATCTTGGAATAGGACACACTTCAGAAAAGATGCATGGCCATGGCTAGAATACCTTTGATCATAAGTCTGTTCAATTAGGGTTGATCTGGGGTTAAAACAACAGAATTTTCAGTCTTTGCCCCTTACAGAATCCTCCAACTTATGGCTAATCAAAGCACAACAACCCTTGCCAGTTCTCTGGTACCTGAACTCACTGGTTGACACTCTACCAGTTCTACACTGACCCTTCACAACATATGTTTCACCCCTGACTCATCAGACAGTTAAATGTGGGACTGAAACCATTCTCTCAGATATGTCCTTCCACACTGCTCACACAACCAAACCTAACACAATCTGCAACATATGGAAGAAACCCCTCCTACCATCATCAACTTCTACTATATCATCAAGATGATCAGTAGGAAAGGTAAAAAGCACAGACTGAAAATTTTCTCTCCTCCAAAATTAGTCAGATTTTCTAATCTCTTGCCAAAATCTTTACAAACTTTGATAAGTAATCTTAACCTCTTCTAATTAAACCACAATGGAAAAAAAAACAAAGCACATAATAAAACACATTTTCACTCTTTCTCTCTCTCTCTCTCTCACACACACACAATCAAATCCTTCAGTTGGTTTAGATGTCATGATAGAGTTCTCTTTTAGCTTCCCAGTTTGTCCTGCTTAAACTTACCCATTTAACATTGATTCCCTCCAATTTCTCGTCCAATTCCTGCAGATCTTCTTTGTTTATCACTTCTTCTCCACTTGATTTCATCCAGTTCTTCTTTTTCCAACCCTCCAACCATTTAGTTATACCTGGTGTGAGGGAGAGAAGGAACAGATTTAACATTATTGTCTTAGGCCTAAAATCCCACCCAGCATAACACAACCTTCTGGTCACTAATGGCCTCTAACTTATTCTGTTGCAAGCATTTGTGTTAGTCTCTTGGTTCCTTTTAATTTAAATTTATTGCAAGCACTGAAGTATTGATGCACAGGTTAAGACCCCACTTCTCTCATGATTAAGACACACAAACACACAAAGTAATTATCATGGAAGTCAATAATGACAGCAAAGTGTTAGTATTGGTAAAACACCAGAGAAATCATCATCATCATCATCATAATTTAACATCCATTTTTCCATACTTGCATGGATCAGACTAAAATTGTTAAGGCAGATTTTCTACAGCCAGATGCACTTCCTATTGTCAACCCTCACCTGTTTCTAAGTAAAGTAATATTTCCTCAAGACCATAGAAGACGAGAAACAAAGGACACTGCTTGCATGACAATGACACTTGTTTACAACTATCACACTATGTCAAGACAAAAAGACAGTAACACACATTTGTGTGTGTCGGGCATCTTTCTGCTTTCAGGTTCCATCACACTAGACTTTGGTCACTTTGGGACTATTGTATAAAGATCTTTGCCCAGGTGTCACACAATGAAACTGAACCAAGAACCATCTGGTTGACAAGCAAACTTCTTACCACACAGCCACGCAAAAATATTTTGAAATATTTAGTTCCAACATAAAGGTGGCATGCTAGACAAAATGCTTAGCAGCACTTCATCTGTCGTTATGTTCTGAGTTCAAATGCCACTGAAGTTGATTTAGCCTTTCATCCTTCTGGGGTCAATAAAATAAGTATCAGTTGAGCACTGGGGTTGATGTAATTGACTTGCCCCTCCTTCAAAATTGCTGGTTTTATGCCCAAATTTGAAATCAATATTTATTGGGTCATTCCATAAATAATGCAATTTTTTCAATTGCAAGAACCAAAAGTCAGAAAGGGACGGGATAAACTACCAGCATCAACTTGCTATAAAAGCAGGTAGTAATTTTGGTAAATTTTTATACTTTCATCCACACAATTTTCACTAAGAAAAATAAAAAACTTGGATTTTTTGCATGGAATCAAGTAACCTGAACCCTTAATATGCTGCAAGCCCCTTATTTTTGTTTGGAAAAAAGAAACGGGGATTCTAAGAGGTATGAAAAAGATATTTTATTTTAATATTGTACTTTTACTTGTTTCACACACTAACACAAACTCTAACGTGTTTTTTTAGATGAATTATTTATCATTCTTTATTTCTCCGCAGACTTCGTTACCACTAACTTCTATAACCTCTGCATTTTCACTTATTCATTTCAAACTTCTTTGAATTTTCAATCTAATGTAATCCACAAACACACTCTCGAAAAAGTATTTCTGCAAAATGTTATCTAAAAGATATGGGTAAAGAAAGAAACAGCAAAAAATATTTGAAAATGGGGTGGGGGTGAAATTTCTGAGGGTTCCACCCCACCCACCCCATTTTCCGGACCAAAACAAGGGTTTTATGGCATATTAGGAGGTCACTGTAATTCATTCAATATAAGAAAAAAAGATAGGTGCAGGAGTGGCCACATGGTTCAGTCCCACAGTGTGACACCTTGGGCAAGTGTCTTCTACTATAGCCTTGGGCTGACCAAAGCCTAGTGAATGAATTTGACAGACGGAAACTGAAAGAAGCCTGTCATATATATATATATATGTGTGTGTGTGGGTGTGTGTATGTTTGTGTGTCTGTTTGTCCCCTCACCATCACTTGACAACTGATGCTGGTGTGTTTACATACCCGTAACTTAGTGGTTCGGCAAAAGAGACCGATAGAATAAGTATTAGGCTTACAAACAATAAGTCCTGAGGTTGATTTGTTCGACTAAAGGCGGTGCTCCAGCATGGCTGCAGTCAAATAACTGAAACAAATAAAAGAATGATTCCACAGGGCTCTAGTTTTTTGCAGCATATTAGGAGGTCAGGGTACTTGATTCCACAAAGAAAATCCAAGTTTTTTTTTTTTTTTTAGTGAAAATCGTGTGGGTGTACTTCCCAAGGATGTGGGTAGTAAATTAACAAAGGTTCCATCTCCACACCACCGCTTTCCGGATCAAGGGTTTTATGGCATATTAGGAGGCCACCATGATTCATTCAACACAAAAAAAAAAAAAGAATTTCCAATGATTCCGGGAAGTGGGAGAGTCCGGTTTCCCACCCACTCCTTTTCTTCCGAACAAAAATAAGGGGTTTGCAGCATATTAGGAGGTCAGGTTACTTGATTCCACACAAAAAAATCTGAGTTTTTGTTTCTTAGTGAAATTCATGCAGGTGAAAGTATCAAAATTTACCATAATTTTACCTTGTGCAAATTTTAAAGAGTACAATGTGATTTTAACAATTATTTTGTCAAAGCTATGGTGGAAATGACAATGGAGCATATTCAGTATATTTTACTTTATAAGTTCAATAAAGGCAACAATGCAACAGAAAGTGCGAGGTATATTAATGCAGTATATGGGTTTCAGAAATAAGCATAAGCCAGTATCAACAGTGGTTCCAGAAATTCTGAGCCAAAAACTACAGCCTAGAAGATGAGCCTCATTCTGGAAGATCTGTAGAGCCCAACGAGGATGTCCTGCAAACCCTGGTGGAATGAAATCCCATCGTAACTGTTGAGGAACTAACAGAGGAACTTGGATTTGGTCATTCAACCATTCATTGACACCTGTGTGCCATCAGAAAAGTCAGAAAATTAGGTCAATGGGTTCCTCACAAACTTCCTGAGTCTAATCAGTGCAGAGAGTGAGTGTGTGCTCTTCTTCACTGTCACATCTCATGATGAACCTTTTTGGACCGAGTGGTGACTGGTGACAAGAAATGGATTCTCTATAAACATGTCAAGCACTGAAGACAGTGGGTAGGGAAAGGAGAAACACTGGTACCACATAAGGTGTTGTTATCTGTTTGGTGGGATATGAAAGATTTAGTCCACTTTGAACTTTTAAACCCAAACCAAACAATAACAAAGGAAATCTACTGCGAGCAGCTTGAGCAACTTAAGTCAGCGCTAGAAGAAAAACAACTATCTTTGGTTTCAAGACAAAAGATGTTCTTCCATCAGAATCATGCTCAGCCACATATAGCAAGGATGACATTCCAAAGGCTGGAGCAGTTTGAATGGGAAACAATGCCCTACCCACCATATTCACTGGACATTGCCCCATCTGATTATCATTTATTCTGCAGTCTTCAAAATTATTTGGGTGGAAAAATAGGAATTCTGTAGATGAGGTCAGAACTGTACTGGAGGAGTATTTTTCGTCGCAGACAAGTGAATTTTGGAAGAGGGGCCTTGCAAGTCTACCAGATAGATGGAAGAGCATTGTAGAAAATGAAGGAGAGTATATTTTAGATTGAAAAAGAATTTTGTTTATCTTAATTTTGAAAAATAAAATAAGTACAAAAAAACCACATTATTTATGGGATGACCTAATAGTTCCAAGATATGTATGGTTAATAAAGTAATGCCTGAGAGATGTGGGTGTGGCTATCATCATCATCATTTAACGTGTTTCCCATGCTGGTATGGGTTAGATGGTTTCACTGGAAGTGGTAAGCTGGAGAGCTGCCCCAGGTCTGATTTGGCATGGTTTCTACAGGTGGATGCCCTTTCTAATGCCAACCACTCCGAAAGTGTAATGGGTGCTTTTTATGTGCTACTGGCATGGGTACCTTTTACACGACACCAGTAACAGCCACGACTACGATTTCACAGGTACCATTTACACGACACTGGCAATGGTCATGACTATGGTTTCACTTGGTTAAATGAGTCTTCTCAAGCACAGCTATACAAACAGAAATAACAATATTATGATGAATGAGAAGTTGATAAACAAACTGAAAAATAAAAACGAAAGTATTCCACATAAATATTACCTGTAACAGATATACTTGTACAAATATTCTGTGAAGAGCAAAGATAAGTGTAGATCCAGCTGCTATTTGCTACAATGAAGCTGACCAATAAATATCTGTAGTAAGTCCTGCCAATTTGTTCCTGGAAGACTACATGTAAAAAGCCCTGCTGCTAAAGGTGAATATTGTAAAAGAGGTATTCTGGAAATACCTAATCCCCAGGCCAATGAGGGGGCTCTATAATTACTTAACATGCTAGAAATAGCAATCTGATCTCCCTCAAATCACTCCCTACCATCTTAAAAATGGATAGATAAATTGGATAAATGTAGTTCTAGATACATTTAAGAAAAAAAAAAACAGGATTGTCTGCTTTGTTCAATCAGAATCAATCTGGTGCTAAAATAACACACGCACAATTTTCTGCTTCAACCTTAACATATAGTAATTTTGCAATAGGATGCAGTCACACACAATACTAAGAGTTCCTCTGGACATTCACTGATAGAAGTAAAATATTTGAATTCCAAAGGAAAGAAGTTAGGGAATAACATCCACCAATACTAAGTAGGTTAAAGATTAGTTGATTCACAGGAGAAACAAACATAACTTACAGTTTATTAGGAACTGACTGTCAGTTTTGACAATAAGGTTTGAAATATTTTTGGCCTTTGCTTGTTCAACAGCTCTAATGGCAGCCTGCAAACAAAATAATTTCATTTTAGAAAAAGACTAAACAAAAGAAACATCTCTTGATGCTTAAATATAAAGATTGAAGTTACAATAGCAAGAAGGGGAAGAGATTTTGTGCCTTCAGATGAAGTCACCCAAAACCACACACAAGGTGTCAATTAATGAGGAGCTTCCCAACAAATACTTCTCTCAGTACTTTCACTTGAAAACTTAAATAGAATGGCTTACATGTATTTCAGCCCGATTGTTTGTTTGTCGCCCATCAAGTCTTTCACTTGTGTTCCTGTAAAAACAGAACATGCTAGACTTAGTAATTCTGCTGACTAATAAAGATTACACTGGTTTTCATCATATGAAGCAATGAACCAATATACATCTTCAAATACAATCACATACACACACAAAGCAATATACACCATCATATATACTCACCTACAGACATACACACAAATCTACATATATCATCATACAATCACACACACACATACACACTATACACCATCGTGCACATTCAAGGTAAAAATATTGATAAATAGATAGCTGGTAAGTAGATAGACAGACAGACTGATCTTTTAGAAGAAGTAGCTTATTGCAATATTGGAAGGAAAAAAATAAGGATCTCCATTCTTTCAGTCTGTCCAGTCTTTCATTCTCTATATAATGACACATTCTTATGAATATAACAGTATTCATTGTCTAGCAGTCTCTCAGTATGTGTGAATGTATGTACACAGATAAACACAAATTTCTCAATGTGATTGTTAGAAACATTTAGTTAAATTATAAAGCTAATGCTTTTGAAAATAAAACATTTTGTGCTTTCAATAGTCATATCTCCAATTGACTAAATATCTTTAATGATTTTGTTGATAAATGAGTTTCTGTACAAACATACATATGCATATAGACAGACAGATAATATTGTGTCATATTCATATATATCATCATCATCATCATCGTTTAACGTCCGTTTTCCATGCTAGCATGGGTTGGACGATTTGACTGAGGACTGGTGAAACCGGATGGCAACACCAGGCTCCAATCTGATTTGGCAGAGTTTCTACAGCTGGATGCCCTTCCTAATGCCAACCACTCAGAGAGTGTAGTGGATGCTTTTACGTGTCACCTGCACGAAGGCCAGTCAGGCGGTACTGGCAACGGCCACGCTCAAAATGGTGTATTTTATGTGCCACCCGCACAAGAGCCAGTCTAGGGGCACTGGCAACGATCTCGCTCGAAAGTCCTTACACATGCCGCGGGCATAAGTGCCAGAAAGGCGACGCTGAGCACAGGTGCCATCACGATTTCGATTTCGCTTGTCCCAATAAGTCTTCGCAAGCTGAGTTTCGTGTCCCAATGAAGGAGACGACGTTAGCATGGGTGCCAGTCGTCGAGTTTAGTATCCAATTTAACTCGATTTCGATTTCACTTGCCTCAACAGGTCTTCGCAAGTGGAGTTTAGTGTCCAATTTAACTCGATTTCGATTTCACTTGCCTCAACAGGTCTTCGCAAGTGGAATTTGGTGTCCAATAAAGGAAGGTACACATAAGTGAACTGGCTGAGGCCTTAGATTTAGGTCTCACTTGGCTTGCCGGGTCTTCTCATGCACAGCATATTCCCAAAGGTCTCGGTCAGAAGTCATCGCCTTGGTGAGGTCCAATGTTCGAAGGTCGTGCCTCACCACCTCATCCCAGGTCTTCCTAGGCCTACCTCTTCCACAGGTTCCCTCAACTGCTAGGGTGTGGCACTTTTTCACACAGCTATCCTCATCCATTCTTGCTACATGACCATACCAGCGCAGTCGTCTCTCTTGCATACCACAACTGATGCTTCGTAAGTTCAACTTTTCTCTCAAGGTACTAATACTCTGTCTAGTATGCACACTGATATTACACATCCATCGGAGCATACTGGCTTCATTCCTTGTGAGCCTACGCATGTCCTCAGCAGTCACAGCCCATGTTTCACTGCCATGAAGCATGGCTGTTCGTACACATGCGTCATACAGTCTGCCTTTTACTGAGTGAGAGGCCCCTTGTCACCAGCAGAGGTAAGAGCTCTCTGAACTTTGCCCAGGCTATTCTTATTCTAGCAGCTACACTTTCAGCGCACCCTCCCCCACTACTAACTTGGTCACCTAGATAGCAGAAGCTATCAACTACGTCTAGTTTTTCTCCCTGGAATGTGGCAGAAGTTGTTTTCTGTACATTTACAGTGTTTATAGCTCCTGAATAAAAGAAGTTGTTTCCTGTTTGTTTACAGTCTTTATTGCACCTGAACATCTGCCACAAACAAAAACTAACTTGCTAGTTAACCTGCCTTTGATGTTGCTGCACCTCTTATGTGTCCATAGCTTGCACCGGGTACATCTTATAGAGTTACTACCTACTCCTTTTCTACATACTGAGCAGGGCCATCTACCTGAAGGGGTTTGTGTTTTATCTACCTTCCTACTTATTAGGACTTTGGTTTTAGCTAGGTTGACTCTAAGGCCCTTCGATTCTAGTCCTTGTTTCCACACCTGAAACTTCTCTAGTTCTAATAGTGACTCAGCAATTAGTGCAAGGTCATCAGCATAGAGGAGCTCCCAGGGGCATCCTGTCTTGAATTCCTCTGTTATCGCCTGGAGGACTATGATAAATAGGAGGGGGCTGATGACTGAACCTTGGTGGACCCCTACCTCTACCTGGAATTCTCCACTGTACTCATTGCCAACCCTCACCTTACTGATAGCGTCTCTGTACATGACTCGCACAACTCTCACTAACCATTATTCTATCCCTAGTTTCCTCCCTGTCAAAGGCTTTCTCCATGTCAACGAAAGCCAGGTACAGAGGTTTATCTTTGGCTAGGTATTTCTCCTGCAGCTGCCTTACCAAGAAATATAGCATCAGTGGTGCTTTTCCCTGGCACAAACCCAAACTGCATCTCATCTAAACTGACTCTCTCCCTAATTAGTTGGGCTATGACCCTCTCCGTGACTTTCATTACCTGATCTAACAATGTCACCTTTACCTTTGTAGCAGTTGACTATGGATATATATATATACCTGTGTGAATGTGTATACACGTCATTATATAGAGAAAGTCAAACAGAGAGAGAGGGGGGAAGAAAGAGATATGTGAACAGAATAGTGATTCATATTTTTGTGTTAACAATAGTGTTGAGAAATATATGTGTGTCTGTACATACATGGACTCTCACTGAAACACCTGCACAGATGATGTTTATAAAGATCAAAAGTTTGTACTGCACATTCGGTCGCCCCCTCCATCAAATTGACATAGTTTGTACAGATGGATGATGTGTCACACATCAGATGTCAAAGTGATTGCAGAGCAACGCGAGACAAAATGTTTTACTCAAGAACACAACAAGCAGCCCAGTCCAGGAAATGATCTCACATTCACAAATGCAACACTAACTACTAGGCCACACACCCTCACAATCTGTGTATGTACATATATACATGCATAGAGGGGTGAGTGAAGCAAACTGGAAGACAGGTTTCACAAAAAATTTATGACTGATGCACATTTACAGACATACAAATATACACATTTACACACACTATATACACACATTCATATACAAAAAAGATTATATATAATGTTCATACCCTGAAACACCTATCAATATACAAAGCAACATTTCAACAAACTTTAATGCATAATTTGTGGTGGAGAGTATGAGGGGTGAAGGATATTTATTATGACAAAGATATACAACATGAATTAAAGGAGTAAATTAGGTGCCATTATCTGAATATGACCACCATACAGCAACTCAGTGTGGGCAATGTTGTTCCTGACATCAACAAAATCTTCAACTGAGCAAACAAGGGAATCTACATGAGGGTGACATTTGAAACCACCCACTGATGTAGTCTAAAAAGCCCCATATAAAGATAAGTTCAACCCTTAAGTCCAAAAGAGTAATCTAATGTGACAAAACTATAAATTTGTAAAATCGGAGATTCCTTATTTTCCTCAACACAGATGTACCCCAGCAGATACTTTTTCACTTGCAATTCCTCCTTCATGCCAAAGAAATTATTTCCCCTAATCCTTGCTGTTTCTACCCACTCAATCATCATCATCATCATCCGCTTTCCATGCTAGCATGGGTTGGACGATTTGACTGGGGACTGGCGAACCAGATGGCTACACCAGACTCCAATCTGATCTGGCAGAGTTTCTACAGCTGGATGCCCTTCCTAACGCCAACCACTCCGAGAGTGTAGTGGGTGCTTTTTATGTGCCACCGGCATGAGGGCCAGTCTGGCGGTACTGACAACGACCACGCTCAAAAGGTGTTTTTTTATGTGCCACCTGCACAGGAGTCAGTCCAATGTTTTGTTTACATGCCACCAGCACAAGTGCCAGTAAGGTGAAGTTGGAAACGATCGCGCTCAAATGGTGCTTTTTACGTGCCACCGGCACGGAAGCGAGACCGCTGCTCTGGCAGTGATCCCACTCGAATGCTCCTAGGAAAATCAGCTAAGTTTCCTCCCATCATATCACAGCCTTACTGTTTTACATAAAGGATAAACTATATAAAGTAGTCCTAAATATACAGAAGACAGATAGGTTGACAGCAGCCATCAGTGAAAACACCAAGTCCAGCTGAGGCACCATGTTTACCATTGTGGAAACAGCAGCCATCAGTGAAAACAACATTACAAAGTCATATATTGAAACAATTTAAATCTATAAAGACACAATAATCCTTCTGTTCCCAAAGAATAAATAGAGATGGGGGACCACATTCTATATTTCCAGCTCTATCCCCATCCACTCCATGTTGTCATGTGACTATCAGTCAAGCGCTAACAAGAAACAAAACAAAAAAAAAAAACCAAATACTTTTCTCCTTCTCCCCAGTAGATACCAAGTCCAGCTGAGGCACCATGTTTACCATTGTGGAAACAGCAGCCATCAGTGTAAACAACAACTCCGTCATCATCAGCAAATTTTTTCCCTACAAAGAAAAATTTCCATAAGTTATATATAAAAATATATTGCAGCTTGGCTCTTTATAGAAATTATAAAAAATATATTGTTGCCTGGCTCTTTATATAAATCATATATGAACTGGTTAGAAATTATGGAGAGTGTAACCTCTAGGGAGAATATTTAGAGTTAGACAAATGAGTGAATGTAATTGTTAAGCTGTTTCTTTTTTATCAATTTTACTGAGAGGAAGGGCTCTACCAATATCTGACAAATCTTCCAAAACCAGTGAGATCAATGTGGTTTATGTTTCTATACAACTTCAGGAAAATAAGAGTAGCAAGTAGATTTCAAAGGATCAATGTCCTGGGGAAGTAGGCTTGGGAATAGTAGTTAGACACAATATGGTAGAGGAGAGAAAGAGAAAGATGAGAGAAGTTGGCTTGAGACCAGCCAGCTCCAAAGAGCAGAAGCCACAGCATTAGTGGTAGAAAAGGCA
Source organism: Octopus bimaculoides (assembly GCF_046866305.1). NCBI lineage: Eukaryota > Metazoa > Mollusca > Cephalopoda > Octopoda > Octopodidae > Octopus > Octopus bimaculoides. Next base: position 29,275,815 of record NC_142941.1, on the reverse strand, counting down.
GAGTGAGGGAACAACATGTTTGTGACCCAGAGGCTGAGAAGTGTTGGTGAGAGACTATACCAATGATTTTAACTTTGGTATAAGGCCAACATTTTTGAGGGGAGCAGGTTAGTCAAAACCATTGACCTTAAACTTACTTGATTGGTAAGTTTAAGGTCAACTCTGAAAGGATGAAAGACAAAGTTGGCATTAGCAGAATTTGAACTCAGGACATATAGGGCCAGAGCAAACACGTGTGAGAAATTTTCTTGATGCTCTACTGATTCTACCAATCCCTAATAATAACAATTGTTTCTAATATAGGCACAAAACCTGAAATTTGCAGGAAGAGATCAGTCAATTAAATCAATCCTTGTAACTGACAAGTACATTATTGTATTAACAATGGAGAGGTGAATGGCAAAGTAGATCTTGGTAGGGATTTCAATAATAATAATGATGATGATGAGTATGGATTCAAAGACACAGAAACAATTGACACTGATGAGTATGAATATGAAGTCATGGAAACTATTGACAGTACATGGAGCAATTTATTCCAAGGGTGATACTTATAGGTTGTACTTGTCCAGAGGAAAGGGTGGGAGGGATTTGATCAGTTGTTGGGATTGTGTTGAAGCAGAGAAAAGCAGCTTAGGATGATATTAAAAAATGCCATAGAACCATTGCTGATACATGTGAAGAAGTCCAAAATCATCAAAATTGATAATTGTGTTAAAAAAGAGAAATTTAAAGAAGAGAAGAACACAAAAAAAAGTACAGTCAGTTTGCAAGAGATATGAGCTTCAAGACAGACACAGAAGAACTTATATGCACAGCAGAAGAACAAACATTGAGGACAAACTATGTAAAGTGCAAAATTGATAACACAACTAAGTGAAAAATGCAAATTGAATGGTGAGAGGAGTGAAACAGTGTGCAGTGTTAGTGAATAACCAAAATCAGCACACCATAAATACAAAGACGACAAGACAATGTGGCAAGAATGATCCATTAGAGATTTGTGGAAATTATGGCCTAGAAAGATCAAAGACATGGTATGACCAAATTTCAGAGGGAGTTACTGCGAATGAAGATTGCAAAACTCTGTGAAATGCAATGATTCAGTGTGACCATCAGATTAGACAACGGAAACCTGACATTGTTGTGGTGAACAGAAAAGAAAAAAATATGCCTGATAATTAACACAGCATGTCTGGTGACAAGAGGATTGAAGAGAAAGAAAAAGTGAACAATTATGATGAATTGAAGTGGAAAATACATAGGTTATGGGCAATGGAGAGAGTGGACATGATACCAATAGTAATTGGTGCACATGGAAGTATCAGGAATTATCAAATACCAACACAGCTCAAGAAGGTTGGTACAAATGTAAAAATAGAACACTTGTAAAAATCAGCATTGCTTGGAACTGCAAGAGTTCTCCACAGAGTTCTTGAAGCATGATCAGTAAACAAGTGTCACTTTAGCCTGCTGGTTAGGGGAAGCTGACACTTTCTATCATACTCAGCAAAATAAGCTGCAAGTTTTCATTAAAAAAAAAAAATAATAAAAATATTAACAATCTCTTAAAAGGAGAATGAAAACATGATACATTACCAGAAAAACCTCCTTCTTCAACACACTTCTTCTTTTCAGGAGGTTCTGGTGTGTTTTCAGATGAATCAGAAGCCTTCCTCTTAGTAGTTCCTGTCAAAAGCTTAGAATCAATTGTCAGTTTAACACTTGCTGTCAACTTAGCCAAATCATTTTCAACATTACATGCTAATGTTGAAAATTCTTTGCTATCTTCTGAATCATCCAAATCAGCCAGCATTGACACCAGTGTCTGACAGAGAGGAGAGACTTCTTTCACTCTGGACATGAGTTTTTTCACAATTGGTTGAATAGATTTTGCTACACTGGAGAGAGTTTTGTCTGTTAATATATAAATAAAATAGCAACTTAGTTACATAATATTAACAAAAAAACACTAAAATGACTATTAAATATATATCCACTGAGAGAGAGAGAGAGAGAGAGAGAGAGAGAGAGAGAGAGAGAGAGAAAGAGTGTGTGTGTGTGTGTTTAAGGAATTTGTTAGTCATCTACATGGTTTCAGGTTCAGTGACGCTGGGTGGCACCTAGACCAAATGTCTTCTGCTATAGTCCTGGGCCAACTAAAGCTTTGTGAGTGAATTTGTATGATGGAAACTAAAAGAAGTTTGTTGTGTGTGTGATGCAATGATTGTAAATAAACATCTCCATTAAAACCAAGCTATTTATCTCCAATCGCCTGTGAAAAACATGTTTGACTATGAGCGAAAATATTACCTTGCTTAAGGGTTGGCAATAAGAAGGGCATCAAGAGATGGGGTGACTGGAATAGGTATTTGCTAGTCTTCTTCAAAAATCTTGTCCAAGCATACACATGAGAGTAGATATGTGGTTAACCTTGACTAATGGTGGCCCAATATAGTACTTAACTGGAACTTTATTCTTATTGGCCTTCAATAAATGAAAGACAAAGTTTATCATTTAAACTCACAATAGAAAGAGATGGAACAAAACCTGCACAGCATTTTGTCTGACACTACTAATCCTGCCACAACAGCAATCTTTCATCTTTTATTTGTTTCAGCTTTTGGATTGCAGCCATGCCCTGCCTTAAACGATTTTGTTGAACAAAATGAGCCAGTACTAATTTTTTTAAAGTCTGATACTTACTACATCAGTTTCTTTTGTCAAACTACAAAGTTATGGGCATATAAACAAACTAACTCTGGTTGTCAAGCAATGGTGGGTAGGGGCACAAACACAAGACAGACACACATGCACACACTTGTGCGATGGGCTTCAGTTTCTGTTTACCAAATTCACTCACAAGGCATTGGTCAGCCTGGACTATAGTAGAAGACACTTGCCCAAAATGCAAGCATAGTAGGACTGAACCTGAAATCATATGATTGCAAAGCAAGCTTCTTAACAACACAACCACACCTGCACAATAATTATTTTTTTATACAGACACAAAGTCACAATTAGAGAACAGCTGACTATATCAATCTCAGTACTGGACCATTATTGAGCACCAGAAGGATGAAAGTTAATTGACCTAACTAGGATTTGAACTCAGAACATAAAAAACTGAGCTAAATACCACAAGATATTCATTCAACACTCTACTGATTATACCAATCTATCCTGATCTTGACACTGGTGATGATGATACTAAACAGCACTAAAATTCTATTCACCTGATGGAGAAATATCTGCAAAAGCCAGAGCTTCCTCTTCTGTATTGAACTTCTTAAACTTGGCGCCATAGAAACCATTTATCTGTTCTTGACATTCAGTCCTGAAATAGAAGAAATATCTTCTGTAAATATTTAATTTCAATTATTGTTTACAACAAAGACTGGAGTGGAAGTGAATTGGGCAGGATTTAAAAGTAATGAGGTGACTGGAAGTGATAAATGCACTGAAATTGTGAAATAGTAGAAAGAGTGAAACATAAGGATAAAGTTTCAGTTCTTAAAACTTTTATTTTCTCTTCCACATTTCTGATTTTGTGCTTCAAGAAATCATTATTCATGACAATGTCAGGTGATATAGCAAATATATCTTCAATCTAATCTGTTGCAACAATAGTAGCAGTAGTTGTTGTTTAGTCCAATGTTATCCTTGACCAAGCAGACTGTAAAGTGTGATTTGAGGGAGATTTCTCCCTATTTCTAGCAGTCAAACCAACCCTGTAATATTGTCCATCAGTCAATAAAGTGACTGACTTGACTGTTGTTAAGCTTTAGTTCTAGTCTGGACCCACATTGCACATGTATATATGCAGTGCTTAGCATGACTATTGGAACATATTTCATCTTGGTTGGTGTACAGTACTGGTGAGGATTGCAGTGAATACAAGCAAATAGAATTGGCCATTATGGCTCACTTTGATTCCTCAGGGACTATTAGAAACTTTTTTCTTTTTAATGATTAAGGACAGTATCCATTATTGATTTCAGGAACCCATGTAAATGAAGGGAATAGGTTATCCTGAAACCAGAGCAGACTCTGTTAAAAGTTCCCCAAGGATCAGGTAGTTGTGTTAAGGATTAAGTCCACCATCATCACCAAGAATGGCCCCTTTGATGGGATCCATAAAGATTCCATAAACCAGTTTTTATTCCAGAAGCTCTGATTGACTTGAGGGTAAGATAGAAGACACTTGTCCAAGGTGCTGTGCAGCAGGATCAAACTCAAAACCACTTAGTTACAAAGCAAACTTCTTAACTTCCACAGCCATACTTAACTGAACAGATTCAGTTGTTATTTCTAGCAGGTCAAGCAACTGGTATTCACTTATTGAATCAAGTGGGATTGCTTGTGGATATGTATTATCTGAGTCGTGTTTGTGTGTATTAAGAATAATCTTAGATAACTAGTGTACCCGTGCTGTCAGAAATGACGGCATGAAAATGATATGGATAATAAAATAAAAATTAAAATATTACAACCTTTAACTCAGTAATTGCTTCAACACCACGTTTCTAGTGAAAACCCTACCAGCAATGAGTTTGCCTTGTTTTGGATGGTCCGTTTCAGTATTAATTAATTCTTCCATTCTTCTCCTCGATTTCTCTTTGTGCTGCTTCCTCTTCCGTTTCATCTTGTCGCCTTTGCAATGCTCTCATTCTTAGATATTCTCTCCTCACTGCTGCTTGTTCTTCTGTTTCATCTTGGCACATTTGTGCTGCTCTCTCCCTTTGGATATCTCTCCTTTGGGCAATTAGGTGCTCCTTTTCATTTTGACGTCTTCGAGCCTGTCTTCTTGTGTCTTGCACTCATATCTCTCTTGTCTCACTTCTTGTGATTGATTTAATAACCTTAATGTATTGTTTAATCTTCTTGCGTCCAGTTCTTCCTGAGTGAGACTGGCTGTTCTTTGCCTTTGTCTCTCTCTGGCTAACCGCCGCCTCCTGTCTGATTCATTCTCCATAGCAGGTGAATGAGTATATTTAATACAAACTTCAAAACAAATGTGTGTGTGTGGGGGGGGGGGGAGTTTGTTTATATTTCTATACATAACCATGCAAAGTATAAAATTACACAGGGTTATATTATCTACAAATACACAGAGACTTTTTCCCCCCAGCAACGTCTACACATTCTCTATCTCTGTCTCTTTCACACTCTTACTGCCTTGGCAAAATTCTTCATTCATAAATATTTACAAACATCACTGTATCAGCAAGTATTTGTAAATATTTATAATTATCTTCCTTTTATATTTAGCTTTCTTTAAACAGACAATATTATGTAGTGGGAAAGGTGTAGCAAATGAATCAGGCGTGTGGACGGCATCAAAGTAAGACAATGGGAAAACATCGGATCAAGTCCACTTCTTTTGGGGAATTGTTCATTGTTATAATCTAAATTGTTACTGTTTTATTTTTTACATGCCTTTTATGTAACCCCACATTGTATTGTCCTGTACTGTCCCCAATGTTTTTGTGGACCCTTAGTGGTTAATGAACATTATCATTATTATTATTCATATTACTGCTATTGTCATTAGTATTACTGTCTTTGTTATTATTAATAGTCGTATTATTATTGTTATTATCATCGTTGTTGTTAAGGCAGAGAGCTAGCAGAATCATTAGTATGCCGGGCAAAATGTTTAGTGGTATATCTTCCTGCTTTACAGTCAGAGTTCAAATTCCGCCCTGGTCGACTCTGTCTTTCATCCTTTTGGGGTCAATAAAATAAGTATCAGTCACACTGGGGTCAATGTAATCAACTAGACTCCTCCCCAAAATTTCAGGCCTTGTAGAAAGGATTATTATCAGTGCTATTGTCATTATTTATAATACTAGTATTATTGTCTTTATTATTAATAGTAGTATTATTATTAAAGCAGGGAGCTGGCAGAATCGTTAGCATGCCAGGCAAAATGCTTTGTGTCTATACATACAAGTTACTTGCAAGACAAAGATCCTCTGAGAGGTGGGATGGTATTGAAGGAGATTGCTTTGTGCCTGGTGATGAGAGATTAGAGTATAACAGAGGGTCAGAAGCAGGTGCCTTGCTGTAGAAGAGATATATGGTTACCATTGTTGGAAAGAGAGATAGAGAGAGTAATCAAGAATAAGGGAAAGCAAGAGTAGAAGAGAATGAGAGTGAGAGAGATGGTAGTGATGTGCCAGGGGATACTCTCAAGGTATAGAGATGAGAATACAAATTGGATGGTAGAGCATTGCTAAGGGTGCATGAGTAGAGAGTTCATGAGAATGCAAAGAAGGGGGAAGGGTGGAATGCAGCAATTAGTGAAACCTTGGTTAGGGGGACAACAGGATCACAATGATACAGTGGGTGGAGTAGTGAGGACAGGACTGGGCTGCAGGAGTGAGGAAGAGGAGAAGGGGAGATGTAGTTTAGTTTATTGGGGTAAGGTGTGTGAAAAGTTTTTTAATGTTACATATGGGTGGAACACAGTACTTCCAGAATTCAGTTTTGCTGAGGTGGGCAAGTCTTCTCAAGAACCTCATATCACCAGACATCTCAGTCCATTGTCATCTTCTCTGTGAAGCCCAACATCTTGTAATCAGTCCTCACTACTTCATCCCATGTCTTCTTCTTCCACAGTTGCCATCAACTTTAAGTGATTGACACTTCTTTATACAGCTGTTTTCATTTCATCACATGTCAACACCAGCACAGTCTTCCCTCTTGCATGCTGCATCTGATTTCCCTACTGTCCAAATTTTCTCTTATCCCTATTACACTTTATTGTACATGTACATTTATGTTGCATATGCATTAGAGCATACTAGCTTCATTGCTCTCTAGTTTATGCATGTCTTCTGCATTTAGAGTCCATGTCTCACTACCATGAAGTACAGCCATTCATACACAAGCATCATACAATCTGCTTTACAGTACACACATGCACACATATAAATAATCTAACATATTGCTAAAAGAAATTTGGCAATGTGTTTAACACTTGTGATTTGAAATGAATTTTTCTCTCCATCATCATTTAACATCCATATCACATGTTGGCAGGGGTTGGACAGTTTGACAGAAGTAGATATGCCAGAAGACTATGCCAAACTCAAATGTCTGCTTTAGTATGATTTTTACAGCTAGACACCCTTCCTAATACCAACCACTTTACAGTGTGTACAGGGTGCTTTTATGCAGCACTGACAGTGAAGTTTCAAGGTAACTCACAAGACAAGACCCCTAAATTGAGGGTGTGCAGTATTGAGGGAGATAAGAGGGTTTCCTGAAGGAAAAAAACCCAGGGTATAGCTGAGTCTAACCTACTCCCAAATGATGGAGACCATTACTGCAATGTCTGCAACTGTAGAAAACAAGCCAAAAATGTAATACACAAGTGAGAAACATGGTATTCTGACTTGTCTAAGAGGACATAAATAAGAACTGACTCAGAGCTGGCTAACCCATCCAACCCTCGCTAGCATACAATTCACACTGGTGAGAATAAAGTTTCTAAAATGGATAGAGAAATTCGATGAATTGTTTTCATACAATGGTAGAATGCTTGTCATGTCTACAGGAGATGTGGGTTCGATTCATAGGGGCAGCCTTTGATTTTTCCTATCAAAATAGGGTTTTTCAACCCAATATTTATATGATATTACTCATAGTTTTAGGTGTACTTCAAGAACCAATTCCTAAAAAGAGTTATTCCATGTTATCTTGAAATTTTATAAATTCTTATGATGTCAACAATATTATATATACAGGGTATCCATAAAGTTACTATATAGTTAGGCTGAAGAAAATATGACTACAGTTGCTGAGGCATATGTAAGAAGCCCAAAGAAATCAATTCACAGTGGTAGTTCAGAAATTGGCATCAACCGAACATCATTACATAAAATATTTACAAAATTCAATATGAAACCTTACATTCCGCGCCTAATTCACGGACTTCTGAAGGATGATGTTGATCACAGGTCTCAATTTTTTGAAGAGTTTGTAAGTCAAGGAAACCAAGTTTGTAAATCAGAGGAAGCCAAGAAGTATTGAAGATCTTCGGCAGTACATTGTTGAGGCATTTGCTAACCTGCATCCAGACTTGTGAACCAAAGTTTGTCAGTGTGCTTTTACATTGTCAAGAATGCATTGAAGTTAATGGCTTACATTTTGAACATTTATAACTATAGTAAATGAAATTGATTGCCTATATTGTTATGATATTTTCTGATGGAATACAGGTATTTTCTGAAAATCTTTTTAGTCTAACCATGATATATCTTTATTACAAATAACTGTATAGTAAGTTTATGGACATCCTGTGTATATGTATGTATATATATATATATGTGTGTGTATGTGTTGTGTGTATGTATTTATCCCTCATCACTGCTGGTGTTGGTTTGTTTACATCCCCACAACTTAGTAGTTTGACAACAAGAAGAGATAGAATAAGTAACAAACTTAAAAATAAGAATTGGGGTCCATTTGATCAGCTAAACTCTTGAAGGTGGTACCCCAGCACGGCTACAATCCAATGACTGAAATAAGTAAAATGTAAAAGATAGCTATATTGATTATTTCCCATACATAACTTTGTGACTTAGTTTGGAGTGCTTCCATTGGTGCATTAACATCAGAAAAGATATGTTTAAGACAGGAAGTAAATCAGTGATAGTCAGTGTTACCATTTCTTTTGTTTTAGGGAGATAAACACCACTGGCATGATTAATTAGGTTCTAGTTTAGCAAACCAAGAACACTTGATGATTCTTGGAAGATCAAACAAGTTGGATTAGTTATTTGACATTTTAAGAAGCCTACTTGAGAAGCTACTTAATTATATGGAATTAGAGAGTCATAAAAGAATTTAGCAGTCAGCTAAAAGACTGCAAGTTTAATTTCCATCATAACCATTGTGCTTCTCATAGGATGCATTTCTCACTCCACCACCACCAGTGAATCTCACAATAAATAACATTCTTTTCATGGCAATTATTTTCTTTCATTTAACCTTTTTTTCTTCTTTGGTTGCACTGCTTTTGTGAATTCCTATGACTATGTCATTATCCAATTCCAATATTATGACTTTGAATCGGAAGCTTGAATTATAACGAATCTTTCATTAACTGATTACACAACCATGGATGCATTGTAGTTACTCTCTTGATAGGGCTTGGTGATACTGACATTGATCTAGGATTCTTCCTCTCAACGTAATTGTAAGAAGCACCATTGGTTCAGTTGAGCCCTTCCACTGCCTCTTCACAATCCTCCATGCTGCAGTCCCATGACTTCACCAGATCCCTGGCAGGATGGATGAATGAGTGCTATACCCAATCAAAGGTATTTTACCTACTTTCAATTATTGGATTGCAGCTATTATGGGGCACAGCTTTCAAGGGTCTTTGACGATCATATTGATCCCAGTAATTACTTTAGAGACTTAAGGGAACTTTTAACTCAACACACAGGTTTAGCCAACAGTGGTTGTAAAAACATGAAAATACTTGTGAAAATACAAAAACAACAAAAATTTTAAATAGTGAAAATCTGGCTGTGCTGGAGTTCTTGGACTTGTTTGATGAATATTCAAACAGTTTCTATCAACCAAATGTCATTCACAAAAGTGGCAAAGAAAAGACACTTGTCTATGATACTGTACTGCAGGACCAAACCTAAAACCATGGGACTGCAAAGCAAACTCTTTATCCATACAACCATGAATGTACAAATGAAAGCTTATAATAAATAATAGAAGTCATGTATCTAGATGAAAACATTAGCCACACCTATGAAGTGGCTGTGCCAACTGAAAATTAAAATAGCCTAGAAAAATTCAGGAGTGGCTGCTGCACCACTGCACTGACTGTAAACTCACTATCACACACATACAATGACTGTGCTGGTCATCAATAGTGGTGTGATTATGAGAAACAAGTTTTTATAAAATGCAGATTAAAATAGACATCTTATGTAGATAGATTCCCTGATTAAAAGGAAAAACTTGATCCTGTAACATTTTTAATTTTCTTAAACCTTTACTCAATGTAAATAAAGTGGAATAACATTAAGTTTAACCAATTCGCTGACATCAATTATTAAGAGCTTAAAGTTCTTCAAGTTAACTGAATGAAAACAAATGCTTGTTCTATAGAACTATGATCCACTGAAGTAAAAAGGATGTCTTACAATCTTGTAGGGAAGCTTAGAATTAAGTTGGAATGAAATCAAGAGTCCAGAATTGAAATTTTCTCCTTATGTGACTGGCAGATATGATAGATAGGGCAGACATACAATCAGTGTTGCTGTATGAGAATAAAACTTGGTCACTCAAAATAATATGAAGTGGAAACCAGAAATACAGGTTGAACAATACAAAGAGAAGATTTGAAAAGAAAAGGCAGCTGAGTTATCAAGTGACAAATAAGTAAACTTGTTATAGTAAATTGGATAGAACAGTACCTGTTCTGACTCTCTACACTCAGTACAAATCTAGCTGACATCAAGTTTACTTTTCATCCTTTTAAGGTCAATAGAAAAAATACCAATCTAGGACAGTGGATTATCAGAGCTGCTAGAGCTTCGGACAGGTTGCTTTATGGTATCTGTTCTGCCCTTCAGGGTCCTTGACACTACAGCCTGTAATGACACTGGGTGCCAAGTCATAATGGTCAAAAGGCAAAAACCTTTCTCTTGCACAACATCTGTAGCATAGAGAGAAGAGACTTACACGCATGGATAACTGTCAGTCTTCTACTTGAAAGAAGAAAAAAAAAACTTGCCAGTATCTCCACACATATATATGCAGATACAGAGTCAACTGTGGCCAAAGGAGTTCCTAGTTATAAAACAAATCAGCCAAAGGGTGCAGGTTAGATGAAGTGGTTGGTATGGATGTGTAATGTGAATTAAGGATACAAACTCACAGCCACATATTGTGAAGTACAGGTTTCCAACAGATTCATCACTGGTTCACTGCATTTGTGACAAGGAATATTACAACAGATTGTAATTCAATGTATAGGGTGGTCCAAAAATCTTGTCACCCACTACCAAAAAGTAATATGAACAACAGAGGAACAATATAATAATATCAAACACCTGTACTGGTTTTAATACATTCACTTTCATTGACACTGACACTGTCACACATCGAGAAGGTCTATATGAACACCATCATTTTCATGGCACAAAATAATGCAGCACCATGTTCTGTGTGATATTTTACGAAGTTGTGCTTTAGTAATAGTTGCAAAGGCTGCTGAAACAACGTCCTTCAACTGTTGGGTATTCTGGTATAGCTCTTGTGAAACTCTCTCCTTGATAATAGAAAATTAAAAAACAATATTTACAGGTGGTGACAAGACTTTTGGACCATTCTGTAGAACAAATATCCCAAAGGACTTTTCTCTCAAAGCAGCAGTTTTTGGGGGTGAGGTGGGAGCAATGTATATATCCTTCCCCAATATACATTGGCAAAAGCTCTACATATAACCACACGAGGGGCTACTGCTCAGTTCCCTCTCTACCAAATTCCACTCATGAAGTACTGATTAACATGAAGCTACAGTAGAAGAAAGAAGTACTTGTCCAAGGTACCATGCAATGGCATTAAACACAGGATTGTGAGATTATGAAGCAAGTTTCTTAACTACACAAAAACATGTCTGCACCCGAACATAAAATAAACCAAATAACTGATAAAACTGACCAGACAACAAGTTTACGTATCTATCCATCTATCTCACACACACACAAACTATAGATCAACCTGTGAAAATATTGTATCGTTTATATTTATCATTCCTTTTCCTTATTTCAGTCATTAGACAGCAATCATGCTGAGGCACCACCTTGAAGGGTTTACTCAAACAAATCAACTCCAGAACTCATATCTTTTTAAGGTTGGTAGTTATGCTTCTTGAGCCCTTCTGGCTCAGTACATTTACTGAGCATCTATGCTCCCACTCTCTACAGCTCAGAGAAGACCAAGGACCAGCTCTACAAAGATCTCAACTGTGTCATTAGAAACATACCAACCAATGAAAACATCTACCTTCTAGGAGATTTTAACGCTCGCGTGGGATCTGACCATGACTCGTGGCCCATTTGTGTCAGACATTTTGGTATTGGCAACATGAATGACAATGGTCAGAGACTGCTTGAATTTTGCACATACCTTAACCTGTGCATCACCAACACATTCTTTGCCAACAAGCCATCCCACAAGGCATCTTGGAGACATCCAAGATTTCACCACTAGCATCAGTTGGATTTCATCATCACACAAAGATCCTTTCTGAATTCTGTCCAATTGATCCGTAGTTACCACAGCATGGATTGTGACACAGATCATTCACTAATAAGAAGTAGGGTGAAGATTCTGCCTAAAAAAGTCCATCACTCCAAGAAAATGGGCCAATCACGCATTAACACTGCCAGAACCTCAGACCCTACACTGCGAAAATGTTTTGCTGTTTCTATCAAGTTTGCCCTCAGTAGCTGTCCATCCTCCTCTGCTGAAAGTAGGTGGAATTATATCAGGGAAGCTTTGAATACCACATCAATAGATATTTTCAGCATAAGTGAAAGACAAAACCCAGATTGGTTCAGTGCTGGGCTCTCAGAGCTGGAACCAGTTATTGAAGCAAAGCGCACAGCTCTGATGCAATACAAGAGTTATTCTTCTACAAAGTCACTCGAAGAACTCAGAAAGGCAAGAAATAAAACCCAACTGACTGACAGGCGCTGTGCAAATACGTATTAGCAGGAAATCTGTCAAGGTATCTAGTCAGCCGCTGACAGTGGCGACACCCATGGGATGTATGCCAGTTTGAAGAAGGCCCTCGGTCCATCCACAACCAAGTCAACCCCTCTGAAATCAACTACTGGACCAAAGCAAGCAAATGGATAGATGGGTGGAGTACTACCAGGATCTCTACTCACGGGAGACCACGGTCACTGAGGCTGCAATCGAGGGTGTCAAGATCTTGCCGGCCATGTGTGAGCTTGACAATCTGCCGTCTATAGAGGAGCTCACCAACGCTATTGACTCCCTAGCCAGTGGCAAGGCTCCAGGAAAAGACGGCATCCCCTCAGAGATCATCAAAGCTGGCAAAAACACCGCTCTGCTTCGGCACCTTCACGAGCTTTTGTGTCAATGCTGGGAAGAGGGTACAGTCCCTCAGGATATGCGGGATGCTAACATCATTATGCTTTACAAAAACAAAGGTGACCGTGGTGAGTGTAACAATTACCGTGGAATATCTCTTCTCAGCACTGTTGGAAAGTCCTTTGCTCGTGTTATCCTGTCCAGGCTACAACTGCTTGCTTCTCGAATTTATCCAGAATCGCAGTGTGGCTTTAGAAGAAGCAGATCAACTATTGACATGATATTCTCCATACGCCAACTTCAGGAGAAATCCAGAGAGCAGAAAATGCCATTATATATGGCCTTCATTGATCTGACAAAGGCTTTTGACTTGTTAAGTGGAAAAGGCCTCTTCATCCTGCTTCAAAAAATCAGATGTCCACCAAAGTTGCTGAAGATTATCAAATCTTTCCATGATGATATGCAAGGCACAATGGTTCAACATCAGCCACCTTCCAAATAAAAAACGGGGCAAAGCAAGGCTGTGTCCTTGCTCCTACATTATTTGGCATCTTCTTCTCACTGCTGCTGTCACATACCTTCGAGACATCAGATGATGGAGTGTTTCTGCACAGTAGAAGTCACGGGAAACTGTTCAATCTCTCATGCCTGCGTGCCAAGACCAAAATCAGAAGCATCCTGATCAAGGAGATGCTTTTTGCTGATGATGCCGCTCTGGTATCACACACAGAAGAAGCACTGCAAAGGCTCATCAACAGCAACCATGTAGCGACTTTGGCTTAGTTATCAGTCTCAAGAAGACCAACATCATGGGTCAGGCTACATCGGACACCCCAAACATACATATTGGAGACCACAGACTACAGGAGGTGGAGAAGTTTACCTATCTTGGCTCTACCGTCACCTACAGCCTATCCCTTGATGCCGAGCTCAATATACACATTGGCAAGGCAGCTGCTGTGATGGCCCAACTCTCCAAACAGGCAAATGAAGATTTACCAGGCATGTGTACTTAGCACTCTACTGTATGGCAGTGAAACCTGGATGCCATACACACGCCAAGAGCATCACCTAAATATCTTTCACCTGCGCTGCCTCTGGAAAATCCTTGGCATGAAATGGCAGAATCGTGTCCCCAACAAAGATGTCCTCAAGCAAGCAGGAATATCAAACACGTTTGCACTCCTCACACAAAGACGTATGAGATGGCTTGGACATGTTAGTTGTATGGAAGATGGCAGAATCCCCAAGGACATACTCTACAGAGTGCTTGCTAGGGGCACTAGGTCTGTGGGAAGACTGTTCTTACCATACAAGGATGTTTGCAAAAGGGACATGAAGGCCTGCGACATCAATATTAGCAACTGGGAAGCGGTTGCCAGCAACCGTGGAGATTGGCGACGCACCATAGAAGAGGGAACACAAAGGAGTGACAGAGGGAGAGAGGAGAAATGGAAAGACAAGAAAAGACGTCAGCAAGAAGCCATGACATCACAACCAGCCAGGCAAAGCCTTCGCTACATTTGCGGCACCTGTCAGGGTGGGACTACGCAGCCACAGCAGGAGATGCATTAGGACATGAAATGGAAAAACCGGACTGGATTATTTTATGCGCAACTCCATTGTCTCCCGAGACAAAAGGATGCCAACAACAACAACAACAAGTTATGCTATCAATCTCTTTTGCTGAATTTCTAAGTTACAAGGATGTAAACAAATCAACATTCATTGTCAAATAGTGGAGGGGAGAGATACAAATGTACATACACACATACATACATGATGTACTTCAACACAGTTTCTATCTACCAAATTCACTAACAAGGCATTGGTTGGTCAGGGGCTACAGTAGAAAACATTTTCCTAAGGTGCTTTGAAGTGGGACTGAACCTGAAATCATGTGGTTGCAAAGCAAGCCTCTTAACCACACAGCCATAATTCTGAATATGAAGAAACAAATGCATATAGTGTTAGAAATGTATTCAGTTAACATCTCTGAAAGAACAGGACGACAAAATCAGATAATGTAAGAAAACCCTCAAGTAAGCCAGCAGTAGATCATATTGCAATTTTGATATAGATATATATATATATATATATATATATATATATAATAAATTATAGGGTAGCAAAAAATTTTTTAGAAATTTCATTTACCACCAGTGGTCTAGCGAGAGTAGGCATCTCTGCATTTTAAATATATATATATATATATATCAGTGTATTTTATGATATACATATCTGGGGGAGGGGGGCGCACATGCACGCGTGTGCCTGTGGGTTCACAGGTAAAACAAGTTTTCTTAATGCTGGAATGCATCTGAATGAGTTTGCCATACAGACTTCTGTTTCATTTTAGCTGAATCTAGTTAACATCTTTTGAAACCCAGCCTTTTAACAGCCTCATTCTTCCTCAGCCTGAGTCATGCATTATATATTAATAACATGCTAAGCTACTCACATACATGATTGTTGTTATTCTATCTCAACTGTTGTACTTAGTTATACACCTAAGTTCTTGTGAGCAATGTCATCTGCATCAGTTTTAGATTCCATTGAGAACTATTTTGCACAGAATACAAATTACATCAGGAATGACTATAACAAAACCTCTAAATAATATTGGTTTCAAATTTTGGCACAAGACCAGCAAGTTTGGGG
Source organism: Octopus bimaculoides (assembly GCF_046866305.1). Taxonomy (NCBI): domain Eukaryota; kingdom Metazoa; phylum Mollusca; class Cephalopoda; order Octopoda; family Octopodidae; genus Octopus; species Octopus bimaculoides. Next base: position 29,260,053 of record NC_142941.1, on the reverse strand, counting down.
TGGGGGATGTCAATAACATCAACCCCAGTTCTCGATTGGTCTTTATTTTACTGACCCCCAAAACAATGAAATGCAAAGTCAACCTCAGCAGAATTTGAACTCAAAACAAAGATCAACAAAATGCTGCTGTGCATTCTGCCTAGCGTGCTAACAATTCTGTCTGCTTGCTGCCCTATAATTTCTAAATAATATTACAATTACTGTGTAGCAGACCAATCCAACCCATACCAGCATGGAAATCATCATCATTTAACATCCACTTTTCCATGCTTGCATGGGTCAGACAAAATATGTTGTGGCAAATTTTCTATGGTCCTTCCTTTATGGAAGATTAAATGAACATGTATGATGGTGGTACTCATTGACAACCATGTGATGTCAAGATAAGGGTATGTATTCACACACACAACAGGCCATTTCTATTTTCTACCTACCAAATCCACTCACAAGGTTTTGGTTGGCTGCCCAAGCTGCTACATAATGAAAGTGAACTTGAGACCACATGGTTAGGAAGCAAGATCCTTAACCACACAGCAATGCTGATGCCTATCATAATATTTGATGATGATGCTGATTGAAAAAACTTTTGAACAAAGTCACAATGAAAAACATCTTAGAGGGTGGTGGTTACTTGACATTTTATTCATTCTACAGCCAAGTTTCAATTCCTATAATCATTGATACTTTTGAGAAAGACATGAACATCACAGCATCATCATCTTCATCATAACCCAAATCATCATTTGGCTGGTATGTAGTGCAGCCATTCATGGTTTCAATTCTCATTTGAAACTGTTTAACATATATAACTGATACTTTTTGGAAAGGCATGAATGCCATAACATATATTTCACCTATGTTGTGAAAAAGCTTCTACATGGTCACTTGACCTGCTAAATGTAGCAGTGAAATTTCACTCAATTCACACTTTATTGTATTTGGTAAATAAATGACATTAAATAATGTAATCCTACTAACTCGTATAAAGATTAGATGGTCACCTAGAGTACCTTTGGTTCAGGGGCTTGTCCAATCACGTTAAACAACATAAAAATTTGTTTTTATGTAAATAAGAAAAACAATTCACCACCACTACTATAGTCACTCCCTACATACCTTACCACCACTATAGCCACCCCTTCTTACTCCCCACCATCATAGTCACCTCCTACTACATCACCACTGCTATAGTCACCTCCTACTTATCCTACCACCTGTTTTTTAAATTTAATTTTCCTACTTAAAGTTAGAAACTGTCAGAAAGTAAGAAGAAAACAAACTGGTTTGCTGAGTAAGAACAACCAGTTTAACCTACATCAATGCTGATGTTGGTGTTTGGTTACTACCAGCGTAGATGTGATTGGTCATAGTGTAGGGCTAGAGTAAACATCACTCAACACCAGACTGGTTGGTATGTGTTGTCAGCATAAATTAACTCCATTTTGTCATCACACAAGAGAAACAAGTCTGTCACATCCTACAAATATTAGACAGGTTTGCGACACTCACTGGGCGGGGCTCTAAAAGTGCTTGCAGCCTATTTCTGCTAACAATAAAAACCATAGAAATGTTGTTGATTTTATGGTTTTTGTGGCTTTTCCATTTCCACCCACCACCATTATACAAACACAAACCTACAGACTGGGTTGTTAAATTTTCATTCAATCATTTAAACTAACTGAATGCTTCTAATAAAAAAAAAAGGACAATGCACAAAAGGAACAACAGCTGCAGCAGGATATCCAAAGTCAAGTGGGCACCTATTTTTTTGATTACTCATACAAAACCCCTTTCTTCTGAATTTAAGTCAATATAACAGTTATCTCAGCAGTCACATGAAAAAAAACAAAAAAAAGAAAATCTAAACTATCTCAGTATTTAAAGTTTTGTAGAGGTGTGTGGTTTAACCCTTTAGCATTCAGATTACTGTGAAATGTAATGCATATTTATTCATTGTTTTGAATTAACCACGTATTATTTGTAGCTTTGAGATATTGACGGTGTGGTTGTCTATTTTAAAAATAGGGTAGGTGTGAGAGGCAAGATCTTGCCAGTTTGAACATAACACAGGTAGAATATTTTAGCCAGATATGGTCAGTTTAAATGCTAAAGGGTTAACCAGATGAGGAAGGGCACAGCCTTTGATTTTTTTTTTTTTGTAGGGTACCTAAAACTGGAGGAGGGGCAGAAATAAAAACCGACGGGTCATAGTTTGCAGCAGAATAGACTGCACTAAAGGTACCCAGGTTGTGAGATGGTGGTCTTGGTATTCTTAAACTGGAGAAACTTAAAACTGAAGCACAAACCAATGAGGGAACCTCTTTGTGGTTGCTTGACATGCTGGAAATAATAGCTAAATCTCTCTCAATGCTTCACTACCTTAAAAGGAAAGGACACATCAGGTAATGTAGTCCTAATTAGATGGAATGATCAAGATTAGAACAATTTTCAACATGGGTTTCTCAATCTTCTCTGGAGTAATTATTACTCAGTCAGTGCAGACCTGGGGCTAATTAACAAATATAAAACACAAACTCAAACAGAAACTTTTTTATAAGCTGCTATGGAACTTACATGCTAATAATAAAAATTAAAATAATAATTCTTTCTACTATAGGTACTAGGCCTGAAATATTTTTAGGAGAGGGGGCTAGTCAATTACATCAACTCCAATCCTCAACTGGTACTCATTTAATTGACCCCAAAAGGATGAAAGGCACAATCAACTTTAGCATCATTTGATCTCAAAACATAAAACTGAGAAAAATACTGCTAAGCATTTTGTCTGGCACAGTAACAATTCTGCCAGCTTGTTAGCACAAGACCACATATTTTGAGGTGAGGACTCTGGTTTCAATAAACTCCAATATATGTCTTCCATTTATTTTACCAACTCTATAAAAACAAAAATCCAAGACATTTCCAGTGTGATTTGAACTCAGTACCTAGAGTGATGTAACTAATATTGTATGTTTGGTCAAAATAAATATATTTTACTGAAGTAATCAGCAGTTGTATGAAAGTAACACTGATCACAAGGATCAGTTGAAAAGTTCATAGGCTAACCAAAATACTCTCATGGAATGTGATCAAATGAGGTTTATTTTTCAACATAATCCCTCTTGTGGTCCACACACTTCTTCCATCAATATTGCAGTGTTTGGATCCCATTAGTGAAGTTTTCATCCAGTTAGTTAAAAAAAATGTCAACAGCAGATATGACATTATCATCACTGTGATACTGGTTCCCAGCCAAGTGTTTTTTTTTCATGTTAGGGAACAAATGATAGTCAGATGGAGCCAAATCAATAGAATAGGATCAAGAGAATAGGGATGGTAATCAACCAGTTCAAAGCTAGAATCATGCAAAATAGCCAATGAAAGCAAGGACTTGTATGCTGGAGCATTGTCCTGATGAAACAAAATTCATTTCATCAGTTTTCCTGGGTGTTTGGTCTTGATAGCCTTCCGAACCTGTCTCAGCAAAATGGCATGGTACTCTCCATTGATGATGTAGTGCTTCTGAAGATAGTCAATTGGGGTCATCACCTTCCCTGCAGATGAAGCAAGTGAGGAGGGGTGTTTCCACTTCATGGATTGCCTCTTTGGCTCAAAGAGATGAAGCCAACACTCATCCTGGGTTAGGAAACATTCAAGGAAACCAGCTTGATCTGCTTCAAACAATGTCAGATTTTCCTTGTGATGTGATCAGCCTGGTGCGCTTTTGATCAAGTGTCAGAAAACATAGCACTCACTGAGCAGAAACTTACATTACGCCAAGTTCATTGTTCAGAATATTCTCACCTCTCTTACAGGGTATGCTAATAGCATTGGCTATTTGATTTATAGTCAATCACCTGTCATCTATCACCATGTGGTGAACATGATCAATGTTTTCCTCCGTAGTGGCAGTTGCAGAATGTCCAGACTCTGGGTCATTCTCAAGACTCTCCCTTCCCCTCCTAAATTTATCTTCCTACTTTTGCACAGTTGATAAAGCTGGAGAGTTATCCCCTAATGTAGCAACCATGTCAGCATGAATGTTCTTGGGGGCTAAACCTTTTTTCTGCAGGTACTTAATAACACCACAATGCCAAATTTTGTCTATTTTAAAGAGAAGTCACTACTAGTTACTTTTCAAGTCTTCTTTGAACAGTCAGATGTTATTTTACCTGGAAACAAAACAATGCAGTTACCCGCTCCCATTTATTGCACTTGGTATAACACTAGTGTAGCAATAATTGGGTACCCTCCCAGCAGTATATTGGATAGATACTATCCCTTAGTGGGTTGAATCCTCAACCCCTAACTCTCTCGCATTATATATATATATATATATATATATATATATATGCGGAGGCGCACTGGCCCAGTGGCTAGGGCAGCGGACTCGCGGTCATAGGATCGCGGTTTCGATTCCCAGACCGGGCATTGTGAGTGTTTATTGAGCGAAAACACCTTAAGCACCCAGAGGCTCCGGCAGGGGATGGTGGCGAACCCTGCTGTACTCTTTCACCACAACTTTCTCTCACTCTTCCTTCCTGTTTCTGTTGTGTCTGTAATTCAAAGGGTCAGCCTTGTCACACTGTGTCACGCTGAATATCCCCGAGAACTACATAAAGGGTACACGTGTCTGTGGAGTGCTCAGCCACTTGCACTTTAATTTCACGAGCAGGCTGTTCCGTTGATCGGATCAATTGGAACCCTCGATGTCGTAAGCGATGGAATGCCAACAATACAATATATATATATATATATATATATATATATGCATACATATACACACACACGCGTACATATATTATATATATATATGTATATATATATATATATACATACATACATACACACACACACATACACAACATACGCATGCATGTGCTTACACATACACACAAGGTGTTCAGGTTGAATTTGTCCACTGCTTTTTATTTTACATTCTTTTAGAACTGCTTGATATATTTAAGAACAATCAACGGTATTGGAGAGCATTAAGATTAGAGTTTTAGTTGAGAAAAAGTTAGCAGACTAAGAGGACTGGAAGCCATCTGATTATTGAAAAAGAGTTACCTGTGTCATGAAGATTTGCACAGAGTATCAAAATACCAACATCATGATTGCAACTTGATTCTCTGTGAACTCTGTAAAAGCAGTAAGACATCACTTGGACAGCAGCAACAGAGACTATGAAGCTGTGGCTAGCAAGAAGGCAATGATCTTTTGTTGTGTTTCTAATGAGAGTGTCATCATGTTGCCCACATATTTGACCAGGGCCTTAGGCTCAATTCAGATAGCTACATGAAGCTGCTGGAGAGGGTTGATCTTGGAAGGCCATATGTATTACAGTAGGATTCAGCTCCTTGTCAGACCTCCAAAAAGAGTCAGAGTTGGTTGTTGGAGAATTTCTACAACTTCACCAACCCCAATTTTTGATCTCCTAATTCCTCCAATTGTAATCCTATGGCTTACTAAGTGTGGAGTGCATTTGTGAAAGACATCAACTACTCTGCCTGCAACACAAATGAAAAGCTGGTGGCCAAGATAAAGGAGAATGTTCAAAGAACTTGCCAGAGACACAGCAGGGAACACTTATACCAGGTTCTGGAGACCTTTTGAGGCTGTGGTGGAAGTTGAAGGTTGTTACTTTGAGTAAATTATCTTCCAGCCGTAATCTAGCTAAAATATTTCGAATTTTTAAAATACTTTATTTTTGGATGGGATATTGTGCTTTCTTTTCTTTTTATGCAAACCTTCAAATTTAGTCCAAACACTCTGTATCTGTGTGTGTATACATATAGTCCACAGATGAGATCCAGAGATTCTCAGTATACAAGACAGTAGTGCTCAAGCTCATTCTGTCCAGGAAATCAACATTGCTTGAATAGGTGATTGTAGAAAACATGTAATGAAGTGTTTTGCTTGAGAATATAAATGTACCACCTAGGTCTGGGAATTATAATCATGAGCTTATGAGCCTAAGTGTAATACCATGCCAGAAGGAACCTTCTCTAATGGTCACTCCACCTGCCAAAAATAGCAGTCAATCTCCTTCAAATCACCCATCCTGTCTTATAAAGAGCCTCAAAAGGCAAGTATGCTTTCATAAGGGATGATGTGGGGCTAAACAAATACATACACATGTACATATGTATGTGATTATATATATACACACACACACACACACACATACATACATACATACATACATAACACCCATTTATTCTCATGTGAAGTGTTTGCAAAGGCTAACCACACCCCACTAAGAGACAACAAATATCAATTACACCAAAACAAATAAACCTTACAATGTAACAGAAAACCTGGGTGTATTGTAAATAAATGTAAAACAGTGTAGGCGGAGCTCAGAGAAAATGTCCCCCACCACCAATTGCTTTCATATATATAAAATATGAGATAGAAAATGGAATTCACAAGACTCTTTATTGAGAACCACAACGATCATTTCAACCCATCATGCACTGATACCTTACAGGTAAGAAGCTATATAAACAATTGTCATGCATTGTAGGTGCAGATGCATTTCCTCAGGTGACTTTTCAAAAAGCACCTCATTTTTTTTACTTGCTCTTTCACTTACTTCTATATGCTACACTTAGCAAATTGTATTGTTACATAAATAAGCATCTGCACCTAGGATGCATGATAATTGTTTGTACAGCATCTCACCTGATGATGGGTTGAATCAATTATAGTGCTTCTGAAAAAAGAGTCCCATAAATTCTACAGACACAAAGGAATTCCTGAAATAAATCCAGGTGCTCCATACTGTTGTTGACATCAGGTAGCTGAATACTGTGGAGGGGCTTTAAACAGCATACAACAAGGTGACTACCCGAACATGAAATTATTACTATACTATTGCCAAGGTGTTATGACCTACAGGTACATTGTATTATTATTTGCTCCTTTCTTATGGGCAGAATCAGCACAGATATATAGTTAATGGCATAATGGAAGTTACTGTTTGTTTAAAAGTGAAGAGAGAGGGTATAATTTGCATGGATTTGCATGAAAGTGCTTTCTGTTCTTAAGAAGGATCACAAACTATGTATTGTTTCATCATATAAAAGCGGGTTAATTCAATTTTGTTCAGAAATCTGGTTTTCAAAATTTTAATTTCCTCCCATTCCTACCGCAATTTCTTAATTTGTAACTTTTTCAAATTTTCTTTTTTTCTTTTTTGTTTTGTTATCTATGTAAAAAAATACAGAAATTATGAATCTGGGAAATACATATATTTTTATAGTTTAATTTTTCTTAAAGAAACATTCAATGCCCCTTCCCCCACCTCACGCACCCATCACCTACCCACTTTCAAAAAGTTAAAATCTCCCAATCTTTCCCTTTTGTCTGATGTTTCCCACATGCATAAAATTCTACTGAAATAGTAAACCTTAGAAAATACCAGATCACCACCAGAAAACACAACATGCTAGAAACAACAGGTAAACGACATTATTTCTGAAGAAACTTCCCTGCTTTCCAAACAGCTAAAAGTGAAACATTGGGAGTTGTAGCCTTTTGAAAGTGGTAAGGTGATGAATAAAATTCTTAAAGATTCGTACTCTGTTTTTTCTCCATGGATTACCAAGAAAAAATGAATTTGGTGTGGAGAGGGAGATTAATTTGACACTGGTTGGTGACCATAGCTGAGAGCAATAGTTAAAGTGGCTTAGGACAAGTGTCCTCCAGAGAACCGTCATGGTTTCCTGATCTCTTTGTTCTAAAAGTTCTAATAATCCATCCGGTCAGCCGCCTACATTTCATTGCTAATTTAGCAACATGCACATAAAAGGATGGATCATTACTCATGTAAATGCCCAGGTCTCGCACTGACTGTGCCTCTGGGATACTTATATATATTGCCTCTGGGATATATATATATATATATATATATATATACATACATATATGACAACCGATGCTGGTGTGTTTACTCCCCCATTACCTAGCGGCAAAAGAGGCCGATAGAATAAGTACTAGGCATACAAAGAATAAGCCCTGGGGTCGGTTTGCTCGACCAAAGGTGGTGCTCCAGCATGGCCACAGTCAAATGACTGAAACAAGTAAAAGAATATACATATATATATCTCGAGCGTGGCCATTTTCGTGCGGGTGACACGTAAAAGCACCCACTACACTCTCTGAGTGGTTGGCGTTAGGAAGGGCATCCAGCTGTAGAAACTCTGCCAAATTAGACTGGGGCCTGGTGTTGCCATCCGGTTTCACCAGTCCTCAGTCAAATCGTCCAACCCATGCTAGCATGGAAAGCGGACGTTAAACGATGATGATGATGATGATGATGATGATGATGATGATATATATATATATATATATATATATATATATATATATATACACACACACACACACACATTAGTTTCTGTCTCCCAAATCTACTCTACGCCTGGAACATTGCATTTCTAGTGGCTAGATTGATAAGGGTGAGTCAAATTCCATGCAGAAGAAATAGTTCAAGCAATTTCGTCTGTAGAGCACTAAACAGAGATAATTCAATGAACTAAGAGAATAGCCCAATATACCGTACAAAAGAATAAACTCCCAGTCCACGTGGTTGTGGAGCTAACTTTTAAGTAACGAATACCTAACTTTAGGCAAATAACCATTCGTCACTGCAGCCTAAATGTTTCAAATAATCCCCTTGTCACATATGAACAGTTGGCATAAAATATATGTGCATAGTAATTTTTTTTTTTTATTAAGGGGCAGTTCATTTCAAAGATAATAGCAGAAACGAGACAGTAACAGTATTGTATGCAACAATATAAGTTAGTGAGGGTTTTCACAGAGCCATGTGCTTTGCCATCAGAATAAGGGTTTCCAGAATTTATTATTTTTTTTCCTTTTTGTTATTTGCTCACAAATACCAGTGGTTTCAAAATATAGTTGATAGGTAACACTGAATATTCTGAAATTTGTTCTGTCGACAATAGAAAAGCAACAGGCAAGGAAAGTACAAGGACAGGGCATGTAACAAAAGAGCCTTGCATAGTACTATATCGAAGAGTAGAGGGTGTCCATCAGTGTAAGGAGATATAAAAGGGTTAACATAAAGATATTCACCCGTTAACAAAAACAAAAAACCCCAGCCTGTTGGATGTTAACAACTGTGTAGAAAACGAATATGACAAAAAAAAAATTTTTAACGAACCTGAGGGGGTGGGGGGGCAATTTCGGAAAATTCACAAGATCCGATTTTTCCGTCATAACTTTCGGGAAAATGGATACATATTGTTTTTTTTTTTTTTTTTTTACGGAATCCCTCGTTTTTGGTTATGGAGGATCCGATTCTGAAAAGATAATTTCAAAATTTCTATTCTCCGGCCCCTTGTCCTTCAAGCAGGCTATCCACATGCTAGAAATAACAGCCGAATCTTACAAAACTGCGATAACAAAATGAAAGAAATATATAATCGATCTATTCACCTTTCTGCAAAAATTTCTTTCAGATTAATTTCCTGCAGTAATATGATAAAGTAATTCACGTGAAATTAAAGTTTTTTTTTTTTTTCAATCAATAAGTGGGAAAATACGGAGATTAAGAATATGGAAAAAATAAACTCAAATTCAAATTTTAATTTCAAATTTTTATGAAAAACTGCGACCCAAAATTCTCCCCGTGAAAATGAACGGTTGTTTTGTCTGAATTGAAGTTTTGAAAATGTAATTTTTGAAAAAAAATTTTCAGAATCGGATCCTCCATAACCAAAAACATTGGATTCAGTGAAAAAAAAAAAAAATATATATATATATATATACACATTTTCCCGAAAGTTATGACGGGAAAATCGGATCTTATGAATTATCCGAAAGTCCTCTGCCGGTTCGTTTGCGCAATTTTTTTTTCTTTTGTCATATTCGTTTTCTACACAGTTGTTAACACCCAGCTGGTTAGGGTTTTTTTTTTTTTGCTAACGGGTGAAAAAAATCATACAATCTGGTCTTTTACCATCAATATAAGAAAATTTGACAGACTAGAAAACAAATGGAATCTCGACACCACTTCACTCGCCTGTTGATCTCCGGTGTTTCGGAAATCTACCGGTGTTTAAATGACAGTAAAGTCCGACTGAGTTTTGGAAAAGTCCGCCAAGTCTGAATAATGCCAAGCAATCCATCGTTCGAATAATTTCATTATTTACACCTGTATGGGATATAAATAATAAATGAAACCGCAAAGGTTTTGAATTTTTTAAGATTAAATTGTTATTTTTTTTAGTACCAAGTACTTCATGAGTTGGAAAGTTAACATCTCCCCACACTACCTATATATAAATATATATATATATTATAATTTAGAACAAACAGTAAAAAGTTATTATAGTACTCAGAGTTTCGAATGTTGGAGTGGAGAGCTATGATACATTCTCGTCGGCAATTAATGGCAAATAATAATTAATAATAATATTGTCTCACCATGTCTCATATACGCCGGGTACACGTCCTTTTTTCACAGCATAGAAAGGCATGACGATAAAATTATCTAAGCAGCAAGCAAACTTGAGTGTATTCAAAGTACTGGTCGGTCGTCTTAAGAGGCTAGCAGCTACTGATGTCATACAAAAATAGAACAGTATCTGCAACAGTTAACGGTTTTCTAGGAATATAAAACGGAAAATGTGTGGGTGTCTGAATACAGGGCGTGGTAAATATAAGATTTCTACACAAGCCATTCGTAACACTAAACAAAGAAATCTAACGGAACAAGGTGGTGGCAGGGGGCAACGAAGCCACGTTTCGACTTCTAGTTTTGAGTAATTTAATTTCACTTATAATCTAAAACTTCATAAATTATAATTCTTTTCCTACTCTAGGCACAAGACCGAAATTTTTGGGGAGGGGGCCAGTCGATTAAGTCGACTCAGTACGCAACTGGTACTTAATTTGTCGACTTCGGCAGAATTTGAACTCAGAACAGACGAAATACCGCTAAACGTTTCTGCCAGCTCGCCACCTTATAATAAATTATAATTGACAAAGCATTGTTTTGTTTAAAAAAAAAAACTTCTTTAAAACAATAAATAAAAAATTGTTTATTACCGGCGCACGTTGTAACCAACTTCCGGTTTGTTTTGTTGTAACGAGACTTCAGTAATCCACAACGAGATTCGTTCTCTTCCGCTAGCGCCGTTATCTGAGGTATGTCTAAATTCTTGATTGTCTTCATGAATTAACTAAATTTTTCCTTCTAATATAGCGTTGTGTGTTAAAATATCGATATAGATATAAATTTAATATATTATTCTTTCCTTCATATAGATTTTTGTTTTTAGATGCTTTAATTTAACTACGAATTATCCACTGATAAACATTGCTGATCGGCTCTCAGCGTGACAGCGACATATATTACATGCTATTGTTTTTATATTTGTTTAACATAATCACTGAGATGCATTTTAATAATGATTATGGTAATAACAGAAATTTACTAAATATATATATTCTAGTTTTCAGTTCAACTGTAGAATTAATACATTGATTCATCTGGTTATCTTTTACGCCTTCCCTCATGTGGAGCATTGTATTTCGATATCTCAGTCACATAGTCAACCTGTCTTTCCGTTTAAATTTTATTTGTAATGCAAGTTATGTTAGAGCATGTGTCCAATGTATGTTAGTTGTAGTAGGGTAGTTTATGACAGACAAATCTTCTTCATTCATTACTGATATCTTTAAACATTAATATTTAGTCCTTAAAGTTAAAAGGCAGGATAGTCACGCCAAGTACGACTGAAATTATAGGTTTTCTCGGTAGCTGTTGACCTAGTGCTAAAAGAACGAATGGATAAGGGGCATCTCCGAAGTCGCTTGGTCTTCTATAGACAGCGAATCCGTCGCCCCCAAATCGTAGTGTATTGAATGATGTCCAATTTACACCTCGATGGAAAAAGATTAGGTTTCTGTCGGATTTGTTCAACTGGAATATCGTGGCGAGGCGATTTTAGTTCGGAGCAATTGTGTTGCTATCATTAAAAAAATAATCCACGAGATATTAATCTTATGACAGTGAGCTATGTTACCATTAATGATTTTGGGGCCGATTTTCGTTTGTTGCCCTTTAGATTATTGGTAAATTTTCAGATTAACACCCGCACGATTTTCACTAGGGTGTGAGGATTACGGTTAGGGGATTCCGTCCCTAACCCTAACATCCTAGTGAAGATCGTGCGGGTGTTAATCTGAAAATTTACCATATTTTTTCCCATACAGAAGTGTTATTTATGCTTTAAACAGGGTGTTCGGGCCAAAATTAAACTTATTTTCTGGCCATAATCTAGTTGGTAATTTTTGATTGAAAAAAAAATATATACTTTATTTTTTGGATGGGATATTGTTTTTTCCTTTTATGCAAACTTTCAGATTTAGTCTGAATACCCTGTACTCTTTTCAGATAGGCAGGAAACAAGAATGTATTGGTGTGTGGAGAGGTATGGCCTAAGTCAATCACGAACAAGTAAACCCATTGTCTTATCACACTATATCCTTCCATTTAACGCAATACCGTGTGATTTGAAGGAAATTTAGCTACTATTTCTACCGCGTCCTTTGACATGTATAAGTGGTTGTTATCTAACTGAGCGGCCCCTGATTTAGCAGACTTCTGTCCGACTTAAACATTACTTCACTGTTCTTTTTATTGGATGTAATTTTTGGATTGATTGGTTTGTTTGTGAAATCTGTAATATTGGTAAAATAACTTGTGTAATTGTTCAATTTACGTTCATGAAATCAAAACGTATTGTTGACAATATTCGAAAGTTACAGAGAGGGTCATAGCCCAACTAATTAGGGAGCGAATCAATTTAGATGAGATGCAGTTTGGGTTCGTGCCAGGTAAAAGCACTACTGATGCCTTATTTCTAGTGAGACAGTTGCAAGAGAAATACCTAGCCAAGGATAAACCTCTGTACCTGGCTTTCGTTGACATGGAGAAAGCCTTTGACAGGGTCCCCCGATCCCTTATCTGGTGGTCAATGAGGAAACTTGGGATAGAAGAATGGCTAGTGAGAGCTGTGCGAGCCATGTACAGAGATGCGGCCAGTAAGGTGAGGGTTGGAAATGAGTACAGCAATGAATTCCGGGTAGAGGTAGGGGTCCACCAAGGTTCCGTCCTCAGCCCCCTATTATTTACCATAGTCCTCCAGGCAATCACAGAGGAGTTCAAGACAGGTTGCCCCTGGGAGCTCCTCTATGCTGATGACCTTGCCCTAATTGCGGAGTCACTATCAGAACTAGAGGAGAAGTTTCAGGTGTGGAAGCAAGGTCTAGAATTGAAGGGCCTTAGAGTCAACCTAGCTAAAACCAAAATCCTAATAAGTAGGAAGGTAGATAAAACACAAACCCCTTCAGGTAGATGGCCCTGCTCAGTATGTAGAAAAGGAGTAGGTAGTAACTCTATAAGATGTACCCGGTGCAAGCTATGGACACATAAGAGGTGCAGCAACATCAAAGGCAGGTTAACTAGCAAGTTAGTTTTTGTTTGTGGCAGATGTTCAGGTGCAATAAAGACTGCAAACAAACAGGAAACAACTTCTATCTCATTCCAGGGTGAAAAACTAGAGGTAGTCGATAGCTTCCGCTATCTGGGCGACCAAGTTAGTAGTGGGGGTGGGTGCGCTGAAAGTGTAGCTGCTAGAATAAGAATAGCCTGGGCAAAGTTTAGAGAGCTCTTACCCCTGCTGGCGACAAAGGGACTCTCACTCAGAGTAAAAGGCAGACTGTATGACGCATGCGTACGAACAACCATGCTACATGGCAGTGAAACATGGGCTGTAACTGCTGAGGACATACGTAAGCTCGCAAGGAATGAAGCCAGTATGCTCCGTTGGATGTGTAATGTCAATGTGAATACCCGTCAGAGTGTAAGTATCTTGAGAGAAAAGCTGAACATTAGAAGCATCAGTTGTGGCGTGCAAGAGAGACGATTGCGCTGGTATGGACATGTGGTGAGAATGGAGGAGGATAGCTGCGTGAAAAAGTGCCACACCCTAACAGTTGAGGGAACCCGTGGAAGAGGTAGGCCCAGGAAGACCTGGGCTGAGGTGGTGAGGCAAGACCTTCGTACATTGGGCCTCACCGAGGCGATGACTACGGACCGAGACCTTTGGAAATGGGCTGTGCGTGAGAAGACCCGGCAAGCCAAGTAAGATCGTTGCCAGTGCCCCTGGACTGGTTCTTGTGCGGGTGGCACATGAGATGCACCATTTTGAGCGTGGCCGTTGCCAGTACCGCCTGACTGGCTCCTGTAGGATTTTCGAGCGAGATCGTTGCCAGTGCCCCTGGACTGGCTTGTGCGGGTGGCACATAAAAGACACCATTTCGAGCGTAGCCGTTTTCGTGCGGGTGACACGTAAAAGCACCCACTACACTCTCTGAGTGGTTGGCGTTAGGAAGGGCATCCAGCTGTAGAAACTCTGCCAAATCAGACTGGAGCCTGGTGTTGCCATCCGGTTTCACCAGTCCTCAGTCAAATCGTCCAACCCATGCTAGCATGGAAAGCGGACGTTAAACGATGATGATGATGATGATGATGATTCATAACTTCAATTTTAATTTCAGTTGTTTTTGTTTTTTCTCAGTTTTTGTTTATTTTATTTCTTTTTTGAGGCGTACTTTTAACTTCAAGTCTGTTTTATGAAAAGGAAGAAAGCAGTAAGAAATAATAGCTAGACAACCAGTCAAAAAATACAGATACAAATTGTTAGTCGAGTAAATAATCATTTTCTCCAAAGCAAAGCTAGAAATCAGTTGTAAATAACAGATAAAGATGGTGAGGGGTGACAAGAGTGAGTAAAGTATCAGACAACATACTCTGGTGTATTTACTTGTGTCCTTTTTACTTTTTTTTTTTTCTTACGTAAACTGAATAATTTCCAATAACTTGGTATGTCATAAGAGATTCCCTGCCTACTACATAAATTTCAGTGACGTAGGTATGAAAATATTTTCCATAACCTGTATGTATATCCTAAAATGTACTAATTTTGTATCAATTTTATATTTGTAGATGTATTCCAGTTGCGCTAAGATTGTTAAACCTCCGGGTGAGAAGCCTGATGATTTTGAATCACAAATTTCTCAGGTTAGTTTCCGATTACTGTGGTTTTATTGTTACAATCACTTGTGCATATGTGTGGGTGTGTATATATATACACACACATATAATTTTGTTTCGTCATTTGTATAAACATATTCCATAGTTCACTAGTATTTAGCACTTCTGGTACAAACCTACCTGAGATTAACTCTGCTTTTGGTGATACAAAATTCTGAAATAGCTATCGCGAATAAAATGTCTTTCGAGATGCCACCATGGTTTTAACACCATCGCCACCCGCTCCATGTTCTTCAAATTTCATTAATCCCTTTGTGCCTTTAAATTACATCGTGTTTTTCATTTCCCGGACAAGACAAAGTTGTGGATCAGAGCTTCGCTTTTTATATATACAATGGCATCTCTTTCCTACTTGCAACTACTGTAGCACATATGTATGCTACCACAGTTTGTGAATCCACTCAAGTTAGACTGAAATGAAAAAACTGGACAAAATAATTATATGTGACCTTGGTTATGGTATGATAGTGATAAATTCCAGATCACATAGTACTCTAGGTCATGCTGGTTTTATGTGTTAAGGTCGGGGAGTGAATACTACATCTTATTTTAAATGTTTTTGATCATAAGTTATAACAAATATTATTACTTGTTAATTAAAAGCTATAATGATAATCTTGTTACTTATAACTTAATTATAAGTATTTATCACTAAGCATACCTCTTGGTTTAGGCTGCGTAAAGGTTATAATGAATTATACATACCAAGACGCTGAACGTGCGTTCAATACATGCATGTAGGTTGAAGATATGGATTCGTATTCTTTTAACCGTTACATAAAAAATACAGTTTCATTAATACAGAAATAAATTCAACAAGTTGAAAGAAACAAGTAAAAAGAATTAAATTTCTACATGAGTTTATTATGTACATTTGGCATTTATGGAACCATTACAAATAAAGTCATTTTGTCGTAGAGAATTACGACTTAAAATTTACACTAACTAATCTTTCATTCTAACTACAAGAGTTCACAACAATTCAGTATTGTTGGAATTGAGTATTGAACATGGCATAAATATTAGCTGATACTCAAGAGGGTGAGTGGCGGTCCAACGATCACTGGAGTGTTTCCCGAAAATCAGGGTTTTTATAACTGCTCATACGCGAATTCTAGAACTGTATTTAGTGAAAGACTTCTTCAACAAAGTTCAGAATTCGTATATGGGCGGTAATTTTTAACCAATGAGATATCAATAATTTCTCCTGTTCAGGCAAACAAACCTATGTTCTCTCTTCACCTCTTATGAGTTTGCTACACTGGCTTACATTATTCTCCCTTTTCCTCCGTATAGAAATTTAACCTACAACAATACCCAGTATTGGCTTCACAAATCTTTCATCTTGTGGGTTTTTCGGGCATATACTGTTAGAAACGTGCTCTGCCTTTGTATTCCACCATATGCTCATTGAGAGATAGGTATCTCCCTGGTTTATAGAATATTTTATAAGCATTTTGGTCGCAGTCAATGAGGGATTAAAATTTGGATCGCAGTTAATAAGGGATTAAAATTTGGATCTCCACACATTGGTGTACTCTGCTGTCTCATAGGAACTGTGATAGTTTTTTAAATCTTGTCTCTGTCATAATACTGGAGACCTTGATCTTCAAAAGGTTCGTAGCTTTCCTTACACCCATAATTATATATAGATTGCAAAAAGTGCTCAGATTTTTACCTAAGCATGTGGGAGACCAAACATGGTCTTTTCTATCATTTTGTTTACATTGTGTAGCAATTAGTTGCCACAGTAATTGCTTTGAAGAAATTAGGAGGTAGAACTAGTCTGATGGTTTTACTTCCTGGAAAAGATTGTGGCTAGGTCCAGTCTCTGCAAAAAAATCAGTAAGACAAACAGTTGTTGTCAGAATAACTTTCATTCTCACACACTACTCATTGCTTTGAGATTTTGATGTGATTGTATAATTTTTGCATGACATTGTAGAGCAGGTGTGAAAAGTTTGAGCATGAGTATTTTGGTCGGATATGGCTAGCTTAAATGCTAATGATTATAAACTTTTCAAAAAATCAATATAGAACAAACTGTCCAAAGATTTAGAGGTCAGATATCACACCAAATAATGTCAGATACTGTAACTCATTCTTTATGTAGTGAAATTGTGTTTTCATAAATGGACTAATGAGATTGATGCTGAAATTCTTGTTTAAATATGGCTAGGTAATTTTGACCAGTTAGAGCTGAATTGAAATTCTGACACATTCAGGCAGTTTGGTATCAAAACGGATAAATATGGTTATTTACAATGGTAATGAACAGGCAAACTACTGGTATTGGTTTAAGTTATGGCATAGTAGAAAAAGAAGTGAGATGTACAAATAGTCTCTTGTATGGTGCATTTCCCTGTAAATGAAGATAAGCTGTTCATACAGTAGCAGTCTATTCCACCACCAGGGATAGACGCTATCTCTAATTATGGAAGTGGTTGCTATTATCCCCTACTAAGGATCTAGCTTATCTTTGTTTGCAGGGAAATGCATCATTTGCACACCTTCATTTTTTTCCCCTACTCTGTTGTAACTTGCAAATTATGTTTATATAAATGCTATGATGTAAACTGATGCCAGTCATTTGCCTTTTCATTGTATATATGTGTGTGTATATACACACGTTTGTCATTTTGACTGCAACCATGCTGGAGTACTACCTTGAGTTTTAGTCAAACAAATTGACTCTAGACTTCTTTTTAAGCCTAGTACTTACTCTATCGTTCTCTTTTGGCGAATCACTAAGTTATGGGGATGTAAACATGCCAACACCGGTTGTCAAGTGGGGACAAATACATAATGTACATATGAAGGGGGGTTTCTTTCAGTTGCAAGGCTTTGGTCAGCCTGAGGCTTTAGCAGAAGACACTTGCTCAACATGCTATGCAGTGGGACTGAACCTACGGCCATGTGGTTGAGAAGCAAGCTTCTTACCACAGCCACGTATGTACCTTCATATGTTTGTATGTGTGTATCAGTATACACACACACACATATATATATAGATGTATATATATACACACAAGCTCCTGGGCACTGTCCTCTCTTTGATTAAATAGTTTTTTAAAAAATAGGCATAGTTTACACTTAGGTAATGGTGAATAAAATCTATTCGTATATTCTGTAGTGCAGTATGTATGTGTGTGTTTGGTTTTCAATTTGTGTACATCTCCATACTTTTGCAGGCTCTTTTGGAGTTGGAAATTAGTAGTGATTTAAAGAACCAGTTGAGAGAGCTGTACATTACTGGAGCAAAGGTTGGTTGGTTGATTTTATACATCTTCATCAAATTCTGCAGTTTGTTGTGCTTTGATTATATTTAACCCTTTTGTTAGTATATTTCTAACTAATGTTTCAATTAAATTCTAAAATAATCGAAAATTTATACTGGTTTAATAAAACAACTCCTTGTTTATTTATCAACATATTGTGATTTTTGGAACACAATAGGTTCTTAACCAAATATTTCATAAATTTTTCATCTCAGTGAATCTAATTACAGGTAAATTCAACAATATATAAAATTATTTAAATTTTGTTTAATCATCTGCATAGAAAATGAGTTATTAGCTAATTCAATGGGTATACAAGATTTTGAGACAGAAGAATTTTGCAAATTACTAATTATTTATTAGTTCAACTTAATGCACATAGGCTTGGCTTCATGCTCTTGGTTGATGGGGCTGGAGTCATTTCAAGTGAGTGGTCTCAGAAGCATCATCATGCGTAGAGCCAACCAGGTCCACCAGTGTTCTCCATCACTGGTAGTCCCATGCCAGCCCTTCTGCATCCTCGAAGGTGACTAACAAAATCAGTTTTTTAATTCCTACTATATTCAGGTGCAAATTCACTTTCGGAAGTATAAATATCTGATTTTTGTTATCACGTATATGCTCTGAGATTTTCTGTCTTTCCAAAATACTTCAAATTCAAAGTTGCTGCTTGACAGCATGAAACTGGTATCCCTTTTCCATCCTTAGTGAAAATTTACTAATGAGATTTGTGTTGAAATTCTCATTAAAATAGGAATAAATCATTATGGCTGGTTTGGGACGGTTTAGTAATATTGACTGAAATTTTGTAATGGAAGGGTTCGTGACATTTTTTTTCTTTTTTGCATCAGGAAATTGACATCCGTGGCAAAAAAGCCATCATTATTTTTGTCCCTGTACCTCAGCTGAGGTCCTACCAGAAGATACAGATCCGTTTAGTAAGAGAATTAGAAAAGAAGTTCAGTGGGAAACATGTCGTTTTCATTGCACAGGTGAGTAAAAAAGAATTCTGTGTATCTTTTAAGTGCTGTTTAACATCATTAAAAGTAAATTGTTTAATTAGTAGAACTAGAACATGTAATATTTTGTAGGCGGAAAACTTGGAGAGTGGCTGCACAACTTTCCAAAAGAAAGGCAGTGGTGGCCAATGGGGCCACCTCCAAGGAAACAAATAGCAAGTGGTGTTCCACAGGGCACTGTCTTAGAGCCACTGCTATTCATAGTGGCCCTTTCAGACATGTCCTCGGCTGCTCAGATAGCCACCCATGCTAGCTATGCAGATGCCACAACAGTCTCTCAGACAATACAAAATCCTGAAAATATTGCACATCTGCAATGGGAGTTGGAAGCAATATATAGGTGGGCTGAAGACAACTACATGCAGGAAAATTCCAGGCCCTATGCTACCAACACAGAGCTAAATGACATGCAGACTGGATACACTGGCCCAGGAGGAATTCAAGTCCCAGAATCAAAATCAGTGCATGATCTGGGCATTGACATGAGCAGTAATGCATGTTTTCAAGTGTATATTACCAATTTGGTAATAAAATGCAGTTGGCTAGCTGGATGGATCCTCTGAACTTTAAAAACAAAACAATAAAAGCTATGCCATTTTCTACCCTGAGCAGTGCTGAGTATCTCTACTAATATCATATACAGTGAAGTTATCCATTTTTCAGTTGAGGAATGGATAACTTCAGTAGTACTAATTGTAGTATAAGACAGTGGAACATAGTTGGGTATGTTACTGGGTTTTCAATTTTAATATTGGGTATGTACAAAACTAGTGTACATAGAGGTTAGAAAGGAAGCATGAACACCAGTATGTGAGGAAAATATTCATTAATAATCATTAGACAGAATTTATCATTTGCCACATAGAGCTAAATTAGAAAGTTGAGGATAAAGTGGCTTTCAATGTTTAGTATGATACTAGTTGCTACATTCTTGAAGTTTTCTGTAAGTTTGACCTGACCCAGTCATTGAAAAACTTTGTGTTTATGGTTTAAGAAGATTCTTTTTTAATTTTTTTTGGTCTTGGTCCTCTGTACACTCTTTTAGGTGGTGTGTAACTTTTAATTTGATTGCAGAGAGTTTTCAAAAGAATTGATGAACTGAATGTAGGCACCATACCTCAGTTTGTCACACTTAGGCCAGCTTAAATCAAATATTGCAAACAGTTACAAAGTTGGCTCCTTGTCATTCATATTTGTCATGTCTGGCTTGTTTCAAATTATTTCAAGTCCAAAAAGCAATAGGGCTGATAGGCTCTTCAATGCCATTCACTTGACCATATAAGACAGTGGAATAATTTAGTGAACAGCTAATGCAAAGAGGAGCTGTTCAAGTGGGTTGTCTTGCTGAAGTCTTTTGGCAGATGTTATGTTGCTGACTGCAATAAGAACAGTGGGAATACTGAAGTGGTTTGTTTTTGGCACTTCCAATGCTATTAAAACTGTTTGGTGTTTGCAACTTTGCAAAGATGTATAGAGAATAAGAAAAATGTATAGTTAATGAAGTGAATGGATGTGTAGGCATATCATATAGTTTTTTGCTGACCTCTTTTGTTATACCAATTTGTCTTGGTCAGTGAAGTCAAATTGGCTGTGAAAAATAGTTTAGTATGGAGCAGGTTGTTCTTCAGAGTAGTGATCAAAGTAGGCATTTGCTGGTTTCAGCCTGGGAGCAAGCAATCCAAGAAACCACGTCTGTTTCCCAATGTTATATTCATAACATCAACTTACTGAGAAGGTTATTTTATTTCAATTTATTTAAGTACTTATTTGAGAGAAATTGCATGTAATACGTATTTCATTAGAAATGTCACAAATGGGTTGATCTGTGCTCGTATTACCTATTTCTGTATATTTTTCTTTTTACAGAGGCGAATTTTGCCAAAGCCCAATAGAAAGATCAAGAACAAGCAAAAGCAAAAGAGACCTATCAGGTGTGTTATCAAATTCTATAATGTGTGTGTATACATGATTCATCTGTTTGTAATAAAGATGAATATTATTATCTTTATTTTGCATTGTGATTGTAATTGCTAATAGAGTTAATCTCGTTTAGTAGAATATGTTCATAAGCAGTTTATATGTGATGTGTTTGTACACACATTTTCCTTGATTGATATTCCTGTTTCTCATTCATTTTAGTCGAACTTTGACCTCTGTCCATGAAGCAATCTTAGAAGACTTATGTTTCCCTGCTGAGATCGTTGGCAAGAGGATACGTGTAAAGATGGATGGCTCTAAGCTAATAAAGGTGCATTTAGACAAGAATCAACAAACTAACATTGAACATAAGGTATGTTTGGTTTTTGGCTCTTACATTGCTGGTCTGACTTCTTGTATGATGTGAATGTTTGGATTTTTTGGAATAAGGGAGTAATGATAGTGCCCATGAGTTTTTTCAGGGTCTCAAGCTGGCGACTTGTCTCAAATGCCTGCAAGAGTCTGGGTTCCATTAAAAGCACCCATTGGTTAGGTGGTGTTGATTGTGTAACCGGTTATACCAAGAAGAAAGATCATCCATGCAAATTTCTTAATCATGTTATAAGAGCGATGTCGCTAGAGAGCTAGGTTAAAATTTTGTAGACCCTTTTGCGGCTCCCCAGTGATATTTTCTAACATAGAGATCCTTGAAGCTCATGCCTTAATCTGGTGCTGGTCGTGACTAGTATTTGGTATTGTGTAAGAGCAGGGGTTATTTATACACCGGTTACCTTTCAGGAGATTTACAATCACAAAGTAGAAATAGTCCCTTTGGTGAGGTAAAAGGGACATTGTGAGTGGACTTCGATTTTACAATGGGTGTACTCCTGCAAGTGTTGATTTCAGTAGTTCAGTCTAACCTGTCGATATTGGGTTTTCTCTGAATAACAAACTCCAAAGAAAAGTTTGCAGATTTTCGTTTTTTTTTTTTTTGTTTTTTTTTTTTCTCTCCGTCTGCAACACTAACACTAAACGACTTTAACCCTTTCGATACCAACCTGGACATGGCCAGCCAAAACATCCTTTAGTTCGTGAGAGGCAGCCGGCCGAAAGTGTCCATTGTTATTGTTTGGCGTGATATCTGAGCTCAGTGAATTTTGGGAGATTTTTTGCCACATTTTTTCAGCATTGGTTTTTTTTTCCAACTTTGAAAATGGATTGGAGTTTCATGCTATCAAGCTGTGATTCTGAATCCCACTCTCCATACTGCAACCTTGCAGAATGCACATTGGAGGGATGTTTTAACTGGCCGTCCACTGTTAGTTTTTCTTTTTTGATGTAGGCATTCAAGGCACTGCCTTTTGCAAACCCCAGGTTTATTTATTTGCCTATCTCTGTATGCGGTTGCTAGCAGATTTCCTTTCTGCTATTGGATTATTTTACCCTTTTCAATTTTGCTTTTTTTATATCTAACGGCAGCCTTTTTTCTACTAGCAATTACTGTTGCATATGTATACGTTGCTACAGCTTCTAAATCCACTGCAAGTTTGACTGGACTAAAAGATTGGTCAAAAAATAATTTACAGCCCTGATGGAAGTGATAAATTCCAGACCACATCATACCCTAGACCATACTGACTAACATTATTGTCTCTTTTCCCTGTATAAAAACTAAATCCACAGCAGTACCCAGTATTTGCTTCACAAATTTTCCAAACTTTGATCCCCCATTTCATAGGCTTTCCTGGCATATACTGTTGGAAGCGTACCCTTCCTTTATACCCCACCATGCCCTCATCGATGGATAAGTATCTCTCGTGGTTGTAAACTGTTTTATATGCATTTTGAATGCAGTCAATGAGGGGTCTTATTTTAAATAAGGGATCAAAGTTTGGTTCTCTACGTACTGGGGTACTGCTAGTGTCTCTCGCATGTAAATATTGGTTCAGCTTCACGAATCGTACTCGTTCATAATACTGGAAATATATTCATCGCCAAAAGGTTCCTGATCACTCCAGTAATTTGTTATTCTGGGTAACTGTCTAATACCCATAATAATATTTATGGCAAAAAATGCTCGTATTTCTTCTACGGTTGTGGGGAAACCACAAGCCTGCAGTAATCGCTTCAAGCAAGCATACTGGAAAAAAATAATAAGAAAAAGTATATGGTTTCACTTTCTGGGAAAGACTGAGTAGACCCTATCTCCTTGGAAGTTTTTACTTCATTCTGGTGTAAAATCGTCCTCGCTGTCGCTGTCACCGCTTTCAGTTTCTTCAGAATCGCTGGTTTCGGATGCAGAAATAGACAATTCATTTTCACTCACCATGTACCTCATTCATTCTTTTTCTCTATATCTTCTGTTGAAAAGCCTTCAAATTCGGAATCACTGCTTGACAGCATGAAACTCCACTCTATTTTCAAAGTTGAAAAAAATCAATGCCACAAAAAATGTGGGGGAAAATCTTCCAAAATTTACCAAGTTCAAATATCATGCCAAAGTGAAATCACGTTTTCATGAATGTACTAACAAGATTTGTGTTCAAATTTACATTTAAATAACAATGGGTACTCTCGGTCGGGTTCGTATTGAAAGGGTTAAAGACAAACTTGAATGTAATGCAGAAAAGACTGTTCTACAAAATATTGCAGACTAAAAGTTACGTTTTTCCTAACAATGATAATACAAAATTAAAGGAATTTAAAGAAAAGGTTCTCAATTCTATTGCATAACTTTTGTCTCAAAGTGACTCTAATTACAGGTAAATCCAGGTAAACTGAACAAAATGTAAAAATATTAAGATTTTGTTTAAACATCACCATAGAGAATGAATCATCAGTTAATGTTCAATTGGGTATACAACAAAATTTTGATATAGAAGAATTGTGCACATCACTAGATTATCAGTTGAATTTAATGCACAGAAGAACAGGTGTACATAAACGTGAAATAAACTGAAGCATTGGAATTTGTTTTTGAAGGCAACTAGAAAATAAATACATCAACTAAATGAAATATACTCACGCATACGTGAATACACAGGAACATATATAAAGATTTACAATAGAAATTAAATCAAAACTTATCACTCACCTTGCAGGTAGATTACAATTACAAGTAAATAAAAAGTAAAACAAATCATCATCGTTTAACGTCTGCTTTCCATGCTAGCATGGGTTGGACGATTTGACTGAGGTCTGGTGAACCAGATGGCTACACCAGGCTCCAATCTGATTTGGCAGAGTTTCTACAGCTGGGTGCTTTTACATGCCACCGGCACGAAGGCCAGTCAGGCGGTACTGGCAACAGCCACGCTCAAAATGGTGTATTAATTTGGTCATTCAGGTACAACTACACAATATGATTTTTATTAAAAATTTGATTAATAAAGATGTGAAAGTGTCAATTCAAGAGGAATCATTATTGGATGGTATTTTTTGGTCAGTCCAGGCATGGGATTCAGTTGTAAAAGAGACAATTGTAAATTGCTGGAAAAATTCAGGTCTACAAATACAGAACTCAATGAGTGAAGATTTGCATAGAAAAAAAACAGAAGTTAGATTGAATTTAGAAAATGGGGAATATGAGCTGAATTAAAATATGATACTGTTACTTTTACTGAACTAAAAAAATTATGAAACTAGAGAAACAGAATGTTGCGATAATCCAGATGAAACCAAAAATTTTACAAGTCAAACGATAAATTCCAAATCTCTAAATAGGATTTTTTTTTTTTTTTTTTTTTTTTTTTGGAGATAATGTCAAAATAACCAACTTTTCTTTAAAAATCATAATTAAGATGCATGAAAACAACTTAATATTCATAACTTTTTTTTTCAAAACAGAGTTCATTATTGACAGATTTATAGTAAAAACTTGCTCCGTAAGAAACTTTCAAAAATTTTGTGAAACGCTTCATTATTGACTTTTTATGGCAATGGTGTGGTGATGGCATTATAGGAAATACCAGGCAACAAAATATTTTGTCTGGTTAGATTATATGTAATCACAGTTTTAGTGTGTAAACACAAGTTTGTTTTTGTTTTAGTAAAAGAAATTTTCAGTTTTATAAAAGCATTTTTTTTTTTTTTTTTTTTTTTTTTTTTTCTGTTTCAGCTTGAAGTATTTCGAGCAGTTTACAAAAGATTGACAGGGAAGGAAGTTGTATTTGAGTTTCCTGATTATATTCTGTAATTAAAGCAGGATTGACTAATGCTGAAATAAATGACCTGAGTGAAAATAAAAAATTTTTTTCTTTTTTATTGTTTTAAACATGTTTGATGGGTTTATTTCTATACAGTGCACAACCACTAATACTGGCATTGTTGAGACCTGGAGAGTGCCGGATTATCAATTGATTAAATATGGTAGGTAAGGTACCCTATAAATCAAGAAAAGGGAGACATCAAATGAAATTCTAATAAAACCCAGGTAAAATGAGTGGTGAAGTACTGGTACGTTGATTCTGTTGACATACACAAAGATCATCACTGTGGTGAAAGGATATCAAGATTGGCATCTTCTTGAGGTGAAGGGCTGCCAGGACTCATCTTGTAAGGTGAGTGAAATATCAGGAACTAAAGATGGCAGCACACCTGGACGAGGTTATGTTTGAAGGCACTGGATTTTCAAGTGATGACTCTGTTGTACATTTTTGGCCTTTCTTTGATCAGTTTATCTTGCAGCATACAGATGTTCCTTATTTCTTGCTCACTTATAAAACTGAGTTGTTTTAGATTTGTTAGCCGAATTAACCAATCAATAGAAACTCACATCTTCCTCAATTTCATCACTGTCTTACTGCTAGGGATTTACAACCATCTGCACAATTTCTTAGCAATAATGATGCATTTTCAGCTGATTGTTTTTCATCACACACAGCATGAAACTTTAACCCATGTTGATCCTTGAAATGCTGCAGCCAGCCTTCACTGTAATCTGAGTTCTTTGGAACGTTTTTGCTTGTTCTTTCACAAGATCATCTGATGGTGTGACACCTTCACTTTCATGCAATCTAAATCACTTCATCAAAATTTTTCCTCTTGTGCACAATGTTTGGTGTTCAAGCTTTACACCACGTGAAGTACTTCCTTTATGCATTGGAACCATGGCTGGGGCTAAAAGTCGAAAATGTATAATAAAGGAGAAGACAAACTGGAAAAGCCTGCCTTTGCAAATGATATTTGTACAGCAAGTAGTGGGAGCCTGGGAAATTTGAAATTTTTCTAGCTGGATTAGTGATTGTGAACTATATCACAGGAGATTTTACTGAATTATCTCAGCTTATCAAAATACCTGCTAATCCTCTGTTCTGGAGTGAAAGGAAAAACTGGTTTAGATGGTTACACATTGACATGGGTTATCCTATATAACATCCCTTGTTGCCAAGGAATTTGCAAGGCAAGAATCAACTGGAGAAAATGAAAATGGTTCCCTCGACTGTCAAGAGGCTAATATAAAAGTGGATGGGAGTAGGTGACTCGTGAAAGGGAGAGATGTAGAGGTACATAAGTGAGGCAATATGGCAAAGAGAAAGCAATAGTTGATGGTGATGATGAGGTAGAAATTAGAGGTAACCGAAAGCAGAAAGAAAAGTGGAGGTATGTGTCAATTTCTGATTAAGTGAGTCTAGAAGTGTCGTAGAGATGTGGAGAATGCTTGGGACTGGATTTGTTTGATTTTTATTAAGTCTACTTCAGAATTATTTCATCTTCTGTTCTGTTCCATTGTACAGCACTAACATCCAGAACTGGGGTCCACACTTTTTCAGGGATCATGAAAGTATTGTGCTTTAGACCAGTAGTTTTCAATGTGGAGTCTTGTGCATGAAAAATGTTGCTAGAAAACCTGTTTTTACTAATTTATTTACTACTCTACTTTTCAAAACAAGAACAAAGAAAAAGTAGTTTTAAAAACCCCAAAACATCTGTGAAACTGGTTCTAGAATTCCTTAGAAAGATGAGAGGAATAATAGTGAGCAAAAACAGACACTGAGGACAGCAGCAATAAAATAGAAATACATACCCATACTTAGTGTTGGTATTAAAGAACATTGCCAGTGCTACCCAAAGCAATCATAGTATATACATATACACACAAATCAAAAACAACAAAAGATGTATAAGATTGGTGCTCAGTTTAAGACAGAAAAAAAGATACAGTGACCAAATTACAAATAAAGAAATTTATTCTTCAACCTGATGAATCTATCCTGAGTGATAACTAAGCTATTTTATTTGTGTATGTTTGATTTTTGGATGGTAATGGATTCAAAAAGGAAATGTTTTTTGTCTTAAAACAGACGCTAAAGCCAAAACATTTTTCAAAGACAACTTATTTGGAGGAAAATATTTCTCTCAAAAAGATGACAGCATTCCATTCATGACTGGCAGACAGAGGTTTTATTGCCTATTTAAAAAAATGCTGTCTGAAGTATTTTGCATACAGTGTGATACACTTATTTCCAAAACAATTAAGTGGGTGTTTGCATGATGCCTTCAATATTGTAATAAAAGTCAACTATATTGAATCAAATTCTTTACTAGACCACATCTTTCATGAATTCATTACCAAAATGTAGCATTTGAACACCTTGTAATTCGCACAAGGTAAGTTGGTTTTCAAAAGGCAATTGTACGCATTGCTTTGTTGCACTTTGGAACACTCATTTCTGGCTAACAACAATGGTTGCAGCTAAATGTGATATATTTGATAAAATTTGTTTAAACAACTTCAAGGAGAAAATTCTGATCTCATATCCTCCAAAGGAGCTATTAATGCTTTTCTGGGGAAAGTACAGCTTTAGAAAATGAATATTGAATGTCATGCATTACAATTTCCTAGTTAGTAATCTGCGTGATGATTGTATATGCTGAACATTTGAAAAACTTGCAAGCTAAGTTTAGCGACCTGCTTAATTTAAATATACTGCATTGGGTGACTTCTTCCTTTTGAAGTTAATCTTGCTGGTGCTGTACATCTGTTTGCAGGAAGATCTTGTTTAATTGCAGAGTGATGAAATATTTCAGGCAAGATTTAAAGATGGGGAACATAATGTATGGAAAAGTAATGACACTGCTCTGTGGGGAAGCGTAGCTGTATTTTACTGCTTTTCTTTCATCTTATCTTGTTGAATCTGGTTTCAGCTGTGTTACTAACTTACTGTCAAAAGCTCATATTCAAAATCGACATTGTAGAAAAGGGTGATCGTCAATTATCATTGACAAGGCTGGAGCCCAATATTGCAAAACTAGCAGAGCAGCATCAACTGCAAGGCATGCATTAAATAAAATAGCACCAAAGTACTATCTTCTTGTAATAAATATGTCCCTATTAAGGCAGTGAGCTGGCAGAATCTTTAGCAAGCCGGGCAAAATGCTTAGTGGTATTTCGTCTATTTTCATGTTCCGAGTTCAAATGCCGCCAAGGTTGACTGCCTTTCATCCTTTTGGCGTCAATAAATTAAGTACCAGTTACACACTGGGCTCGGCTCGATGTAATCAACTTAATCCTGGTCCCCAAATTTGAGACTTTGTGCTTCCAGTAGAAAGGAATAAATGTCCTTGTATTTTTACAACTTTCATTTTCCATAGAATTTACTTAGTTGTTAAAGTTTATGTGCAATAAATTGGTTATACATTTACAATACACAAAACATTTAACATTTAACAATTTTTATACAAGTCCTAATAATATCTAATTATAAAAATACAATAGGATTTTTTAAACAGGGGGGGCACACAAGTAAAATAGAAATCATTTATGTAAATTGGCCAAAAAAAAAACAAAGAAATGGTACTGAATCAGTGATAAGTCTGTTAGAGACTTGGAATCCTTTGAGGCTTATTTTGTCTGGTGAGACACTGCAAGATAGAATATACTGGTCCTCAATCTACATTGATATAAAAACATATGGTTAGTTTTCATCTACCAAAATTTTGCACTGATAACCTGTTACTGCAATCAGAAAACTTGTATGGTACTTAGAAATTTTAGAGAATAACAACAAAAGGACCAATGGTATAACTTAAACTTGTATTTCCATTTTCTTTTAACAAAAAATCCTTCACCTTTTAGATAAAGAATTTAGTTTTTATTCTTTTTTATAAATATAAAAACAATTGTTTAAAATTGCTGTTGTATATGTAATTATTGGTTTAGAAACTGTAAGAAATACATTTAAGAGAAACCATAAATATTAGATAGCTGTGACACACTGAGGTGTGAATGAATCATCCATTTCAAGAGATTCAAACAGTTGCGAACAATTGTTAATTTAACAGTGCTTCAACTCACTTCTCAGTGGTATTCACATTGCAGGACGGGCAGTATATTTAATCATTGATTTTTGTCTTTCGATACATTATCTCAAAACATTCACTTTGAGAGCAAGGAAGAGACTTTAAACGGTCTATGGGAGCCCTGTTTTATTGCAATTGGCATTAACTGCATATTCCTCAGTCCAGAAGCTGACACACTAGCTCCCAACTCTTAGTCTATATCATAATCACCAGTCACAATGACTAAATATATTGCATCTCTCTCTTTCTTTCTCTCTCTCTCTCTCTCTCTCTCACACACATTTATATACAAGGAATTAAAATATTAATTACACAACAATCCTAGCAAATAATCAAGTATTTCAAGTGACTGTTGGTGCAGAGTGACACGACTCAAATATATCTTCCATATTTTTGTCCGACACTGTTTTACCATAATTTTCTTGAGAGTCAGTAGGACAGCTAAATGAGCGTGATGGCACAGGGTTAATTGTATTTTCAGCCAAAATATTCTTTCGTCCAGTACACCGTACAGGTTCTTTGATATAGTTTGCAGGAACTAAGCCAATTTTTTTGCCGTCAACAGAAGCCAAAATCCAGCCTTTCAATCGTGGTTGTTCATCTAAAGAAAATAAACAAATGTTTTAATCAAATATAATTATGCCTAATGCCAATCAAATATATTACACAAAGGTCCTAGGATAACTGTACAGTTAAGTTTGATTTCACACTATAAAGTGAGCCAGTGATTGATCCATAACCAACAATTATTCATAAAAGAATAATTGCATCATTTGTCAAAATGACATAACATTGACACTTGACTATGCTATGGAACATACATACTGCTGTCAAGGCAGTATACATCAGTTATTATGGCAACAATAGTATGCTTATATATATACTAAAATGTATACTAAACATAGTTTACTAAACTAAGCATTTAGTGTGACAATGTTTTAGACGTAATGAAACATGGGCTGAGTGGACAAGCAGAAACTGTCAACAGTTCAAATGATGTTATTTAGTGTCTTCACAGTGTGACAACCAGTCCACTCTGCACTTAAAATGAATGTAGCTCAGATAGGAATGGGTTTGCTAAGTAGAATTGTTGTCTAAAGTGATATCACAAAGGAGTCACCAGGTTGTAAAATATGAAACTCTTTGATACAGCTAAGGAAGTGGAGTGGTTTCAAGAGGGAACAAAAGCCAGTTATAACCATTCAAGGTTACAGGCACTGTTTACTGGAAAGTTAGTGCCAGTTGACCACCTGCTGTTATGACAACTGGAAGGGGGAGGTAGCTTTGTGCCAGTTGATGACATATATACATAATATATAATGGGCTCTCACAGTTTCCATGCACAAGACATTAATTGGCATATGGCTATAGCAGAAGACTGTTGTTCAATGTGTTGCAATGGGGCTGAACTGAAAAGAGTGGTTTCAAAACAGACTTCTTAACCACAAAGCCATGCTTGTCTATGTAAATGAAGTAAAATTGTTACACCTCAACAAAGCTGAAACTTCATCAAAAGATTACTTCTTACAATAACTATACTCAAAAACATAAAATCTGGAAATTTTAATGGTAAATGTGATCTTTCCAATGACTATAGTTATATGAATTAACTATCAATAAAACTGCTTTACTGAGCTGGCCAACTGTATTTTTAGGCCAAGATATAATAACCCCTCTATTATGTAAAAGTTTTTTATTTGGAAACTGATAATTATTCTAAATGAATTCAATATATCCAACATACTCTTAAATAATTCATACTATTCTCAAGGTATCTTTGAGAATATAATAATTTTTCTCTTATATCTTAACATATCCAATAAGATCAAAATTATCAATTATTACAATAGTTTATATTTCAGTCATCTCACTCCATTACATCAATTAACTGACTCCGAGTATTTTATCACGGCTACAAACACGACAGGAAAATTTCATCCTAGTGTCATTTGAAGTCCAACCATCAAGAGATGGAACTATCACACAATATTTACCACAGCACCCTCCTCTTTCTGTTACTCTATTTTTAATAACAACAATAATACTGCTAATCCAACAATTACCTTTGGGTGCAATGATAATCTTCTGGCCTGCATCAAATGATAATTCATCATTGCTTTCAGCAACAAAGTTATAGAGGCCATAGGAAACATAATGGTCATCATCACTCGTTACCCAGCCAGGAAGCTCTAAATAAATAGAGAGAAAATTATATAGCTAGCTTTTTTTTTTTAAGTTGATATTGATTGAGTAAAAAAACTGGTCTGCCTGAACATCTGCAGTAAAAAGAGATAATTAAGAAACCATTGCAGTGTATGTTTGCAATGCTAAACTCAGCTAAAGTTGCCAACAGATCATATGGTGTTTAACCTGAAGTCAGCTCTGGCTGAGTAGACCCTGGATTTAAAGAGCTTCCAGTCATGATCATCGTGTCTTTTTAAGGTGTGCTGGACTGCATTATCTCATGTTCTGTCATTTTTAAGACAGTAAGGATTGGTTGCTATTTCTAGCAGGTCGAGTGACTACTTTCATTGGCTCATCAGATGGTAATGTGGGCAGCCTGTCACCTAAATGGTAAACAAAGCATAAATAAAAAAACTATATTGATAATGAATCGTAGCCAGGGCCAATGCTAGTGTTGCATAACTGGCCCATTTAAAATGACTCTTCAATTGTCAGGCAATATGCTCCGTTTGAGAAGATCTGTTGAGTCAAGTAAAATCGTAGTCGTGGCTGATGCCAGTTGCACGTAAAAAGCACCATTTGAGCATGGTTGATGCCAGTGCTGCCTGACTCGCT
This sequence comes from Octopus bimaculoides, assembly GCF_046866305.1. Lineage (NCBI taxonomy): Eukaryota > Metazoa > Mollusca > Cephalopoda > Octopoda > Octopodidae > Octopus > Octopus bimaculoides. The sequence goes on along the minus strand of NC_142941.1, from coordinate 29,227,582 downwards.
ACCGTGCAGGTGGTATGTAAAAAGCACTATTCATGCATGGTCAATGCCAGTGCCGCCTGACTGGCTCCCGTACCAGTGGCATGTAAAAAGCACTCACTACACACTTGGAGTGGTTGGCATTAGGAAGGGCATGCAGCTGTAGAAACTTTGCCAGATCAGATTGGAACCTGGTACAGCCTCCTAGCTTGCCAGTCCTCCGTCAAACCATCGAACCCATGCCAGCATAGAAAGCAGACGTTAAACAATGATGATGATGATGGTGATAATGAAAAATAAAAATAAAACAGTACCTTGATAAATAATCAATAAACATTAAGACAAACAGATAAGTCATCACCCAATCAATCCAGTTAGCTGCAACTTTAAACTCCAGGAATTCACTCAGGATATGTTTAAATCCCTTATCTTCGTACAAAGCCTTATGGCAACCAAAGATAGAGAAATTTGGGCAAGGATTCCCTCAAAAATGGAGCAAGCGAACCAAAACTTAACCCTACAGACCATTGCAGAAGAATGTGAAACAATAGTAAAGCTGAAGCATGATGCGAAAAATATTCAAGAGAAAGATTCCGCAAAAATACAGATATGTCGACCCGGAAAGTATAATAGAAGAGTGCCAGGCCCCAATCTATGTTACAGATGTAGAGACCTACACTTCACAAAAGAGTGTCTATTTAAAAACTGGAAATGCTATAGTTGTCAGAAACTTGGTCGCAAGAGCTCACACTACAGGACAAGATTACAAGGGTCGAATGCAAAAAAGTTCTAAGGTGTTTTCAGCAGAAACTGAATACAACACAAAAACAAGGAAATTTGTACACGTAAAAATAAATGGTGTAAATATTAAATTACAGTTGGATACAGGTAGTTATATTTCAATCATAAATGCAGATACATGGAGAAAAATCAAGAAACCAAGATTACGTAAAACAGCAAAAATTGTGTGTGGCATGACAGGCAATAAATTACATTTCATGGGCGAAATGTGTACAGACATCACACTTCCAGGAGAAATGTGCAAGGCAAAAATATTCATAGTGGAGAATGCAATCAATCTGTTTGGTACAGATTGGTTGGAGTTATTTGACTTATGGCACCTCCCCATAAATCTCCACTGCGAAAACATAAATGGTTGTCCCATTAAAACTAAATTGTCTGAGGAATTGAAGAGAAATTCAAAAAGATGTTTCCTCAAGTACTATCCGAGAACTTAGGTCCATGTAAAAAGACTGAAGTCTGCTTTCAAGTAAGTGAAAATGCTGTGCCTGTATTTAAATCTAACAGAAATGTATTGTTCGCAGCAATTGAAAGCGTAAATGAAGAGTTGGACAGACTGGAAAAGAATGGAATCATCAAAAGGGTGGATTACTCTAAGTGGGTGACACCCATGGCATGTATTAAAAAGAAAAAATAAGATTAAGCTGTGTGCCAATTTCTCTATAGGTTTGAATGACTGCTTAAAGACATGCCACCTTCCACTCCTGACTCCAGAGGATATTTTCTCAAAATTAAATGGTGGAAAAATTTTCTCCAAATTGGATCTGTCTGATGCTTATTTACAGATTAAAGTAAATGACAAATGCTCAAAGTATCTGACAATAAATATACATAGAGGATTGTACAGATATATCTGGTTATCGGATTAAAGGTTACACTGGGCAATATTTTAGCAAATCACAGATGCTATGTTATCTGATTGTGGATTTGCAATCCCTTATTTGGATGATATATTATGAGTAATTTGCATGTAGAGTATATGGAGCATATAAAAGCTGTGTTCAAGAAAATTAAAGAGTATGGGTTCACTTTGAGTAAAGAAAAATGTAAATTCTTTTTGCCTAAAATTAAGTACTTAGGGTAAATAATTGATAAAAATGGTAGACTACTTGACCCGTCAAGGGCAGGCGCAATAAAGAATATGCCTGCTCCGACAAATATACCAACATTACAAGCGTTGCTTGGGCTGGCAAACAACTACCAAAATTACGTTCCTAACATGCACAAATTAAGAGGAAGTAAAGTGGAATTGGTCGGTTAAATGCAATAACGCATTTGAAAAAATAAAAAAATTCTAATCGCAGATTTGTCTCTAGTGCATTTTTAGATCCTGAAATGGACATTGTTGTAGCATCTGATGCTTTGAAGTACAGAATAGGATCTATGTTCATGTTCACTGATAGTGGTAGAGAAAAAAATACAGTCAAATAGAAAAAGAAGCCCTGTCAATTATCTTTGCTGTAAAATCATTTCACAAGTTTTTACATGGTATAAGTTTTCTGTTACAAACAGATCATCGAACATCGCTATCAATTTATGGGTCAAAGAAAGGGTTACCTACAAATACAGCAAACCGACTACAGTGTTGGGGTTGTTGTTGGCACTCCGTCACTTACGACGTCAAGGGTTCCAGTTGATCTGATCAATGGAACAGCCTGCTCGTGAAATTAACGTGCAAGTGGCTGAGCACTCCACAGACACGTGTACCCTTAACGTAGTTCTGGGGGATATTCAGCGTGACACAGTGTGACAAGGCTGACCCTTTGAATTACAGGCACAACAAAAACAGGAAGTAAGAGTGAGAGAAAGTTGTGGTGAAAGAGTACAGCAGGGATCGCCACCATCCCTTGCCAGAGCCTCGTGGAGCTTTAGGTGTTTTCGCTCAATAAACACGCACAACGCCCGGTCTGGGAATCGAAACCGCGAGTCCGCTGCCCTAACCACTGGGCCATTGCGCCTCCACTCAGTGTTGGGGTATAATATTACTAAATAACAATTTCAAAATGCAGTATATTCCATCACAAAAAATTGGTCATGCAGACTGTCTATCAAGATTAATTCCCAAAAATACAGAACCACTAGAAGATACTGTCATAGCCGCACTGCAGGCAGAAAATCAAATAGAAAGTATTATGACTAATGTTGTCTAAGAACTGTCAGCAATTGCACAGGATATAAGAATGAAATCTGTATGCAATGAGTATATTACAAAAATGAAAGAAGCTTTAAAAAATAAGTAGAAAAAAAATACAAATTCGGGTAGTTTCTCAATATGCGACGATATTCTGATGTATGCGCAAAGAGTTGTAGTATCAACTACATTACCAAAACGTGTATTGCAGCAATCCCACAGCAAACACCTAGTTATGTCAAGGATGAAAGCTCTGAAGAGGAGCTACAGCTATTGGCTGACTATGGACTGGGATATCAAAAATTTGGTGAGAACTTGTTGAGGTTGCACACTCGCAGTCACAGCCCTACTGGTAAACTATCAATCATGGCTAGAGACTGCAAACCCATGGGCTAGGTTATATATCGACTATGCTGGACTGGTGAATGGCGCTTACTATCTAATCATGGTAGACAGCCATACAAAGTGGCCAGAGATATGCAGATGCAATAAACCAACCACTATGACAACTATAAAGTTCCTATATGAATTGTTTGCGCGATACAGTGTTCCAGACACTTTAATTTCTGATAATGGAACGCAATTCATGGGGTATGAATTCAAGAACTTCTGTAAAATGCATGCAATAAAGCATATTTTCACTCTACCCTACCATCCGAGGTCAAATGGGCAGGTAGAAAGATTCGGGAACACATTCAAAAGAGCATTAAGAAAAGCTAGGAACAAATTAAGTAACAATGAAGCACTAACAAAATTATTAAGGGTATATAAAATAACCCCTAAGTCAAGTACAAATTCAGGAAAGTCATCTGCAGAGTTGATGTTCACAAGAAGAATAAAATCGATTTTTGATAAGTTATTGCCAGAGAAAAAAAGATGTAAAGGAAATACAAAAGATGCAACGAAATATTTCGAAGTAGGAGATAAAGTGCATCTAAAACCTACAGAAATGGTAAAGAAGGTTGGGAGGATGGCCTTGTAGCCAAAAAATAGGAAGTATGATGTATCTAATTAAAAGACCACAATTAAAGAGAGACATAAATCAGCTAAAGAAGAGACATACCAAAGAATGGAGAGAAATTCCTATGGAAGTATTTTTAGATGTATTCGATGTCCCAACACTGAAAGTAATGGAGTCCCATAGAACCAGCATGAGAAAACAGAAGCAGACTGAACACCTTGAGATAAGGCTCAAGCGAAAAAGATACTAAAAAAATGATAATAATAAATAAAATTTCTTTATTCCTTCAGAACTCAAAATCTCAAAAGGGGAGATGTTTGGTGAGAGTATGACACCCACCTGACAAGAATAGATGGGACCGCTACATATAAATAGTAGCGGTCTGACATAGGTGGGAGTTTGTAGTTTGGTCTTCAAAGTCCAGGTACAGTTTACAGTTCAAGTTAGTGTGTTGGAAATATTGATTGTTGATTCGTTATGTGTTTGTTACTGCTGCTATTTCTATTTTGTATAGTTATAACACTGTTACAGTGTATTCTTTATCTATCCTCAACAATGTCAGCTGTACTATAATATTGGAGGCTTTCACAATGTAGAATAGCATTTATTCATCACTTCTTTTATATCCAACACCCCTACCCAGGTCCTACATTAACCAGTACAGCCTGGCCTTCCTTCTTTTCGAGAATGTTAGTTTTCCAGATTTATCTCCCCTCCCTACAGGAATTGACTTGGAGCATTAAAGACCTTAACCTCACCAGTTTCAGATGACTTGTGAAGACCTTCCTTCAGATCTAGCAAATAATAAATAATTACAAAACCATACTTTTAAGAGGAAGAGTTACAGTCAATTAAATCAACCTCAGTACATGACTGTACTTTATTTTATTGGCCCTGGAAGAGTGGGAGGAAAATCTAACCTTGTCAAATTTGAACACAGAATGTAAAAGGACCAAGAGGGTTTGTGACACACCACTGCTTTTTCAGACCCACCTTTGTAACAATATCAATTGGTGACTAATCTCATGTTAACTTGATATGGATTGGAGGATATTTCATATTGTTGGAACAAATGTCTGTATAGTTGGATATCATTCTGTGAAAGACCAGTTTTAGTAACAAAAGACTGGACCTAATAATAACTATAAAATTAATCTGTAGCTGTCTAGTCTTATAATATGACAGCCATAGTAGGTCACATAGGAAAACAAAGTAAAAGAGAGGAAGGATTGTCCACTTCGTATCTGTCTGTAGTGGGAACTTAGTCACTACAGTCATCAGAAAGTAGGTATTTTATCTAGGAAGTTATTGTGTCAAATGTACGTCTCACTTACATCTGAGTATCTTACTTCCAAATATAAAGATTAAAACTGAGAAAAAAAATTTCATAATCATAATAGCCAACATTCCTGTAAAAAAAATTAAGATAGGCGCAGGAGTGGCTGTGTGGTAAGTAACTTGCTTACAAACCACATGGCTCCGGGTTCAGTCCCACTGCGTGACACCTTGGGCGAGTATCTTCTACTATAGCCTCAGGCCGACCAAAGCCTTGTGAGTGGATTTGGTAGATGGAAACTGAAAGAAGCCTGTCGTATATATGTGTGTGTGTGTGTGTTTGTCCCCCCAACATCGCTTGACAACCGATGCTGGTGTGTTTACGTCCCCGTAACTTAGCGGTTCAGCAAAGGGGACCGATAAAATAAGTACTAGGCTTACAAAGAATAAGTCCTGGGGTCGATTTGCTTGACTAAAGGCAGTGCTCAAGCATGGCCACAGTCAAATGACTGAAAAGAGTAAAGAGTATTTGATATAGACACAATATAATAATAATTCTTTCTAATTTTTGACACAAGGCCAGCTATTTTGAGGGGAGTAGGTCAGTCAATTATATTGACCCCAGTCCTTCACTAATACTCATTTTATTGACCCCTACATTGTACATTTTCATTGATTAAACTGAAAAAAAAAATATCTGAAGATTAAGGCAAAAGGGAAAAATATAAAACAAAACTCACTTGGAGAGATTAATTTCCAAATCAACCATGGAGCACCAACTATGATTCCAAAAAACATTAAAATGGGCCAAGAACTGAGCCCTTTTGAATCAGCAGAAAAAATGGATTGCTGGGGTAATAAACCAGCTGAAGCCTCTTGCCAAGCTGCTGCTGCATGGCCCTTTGGTCGCAATCTGAACACCTCCAGTATTTTACGAATGATGTACTTCAGAGTTCGCATGATGGCCAAAGCTGACAGGATGCTGTATAACTGAGAACGGAGACGAGAAAGATTGTCAGCTACACCTACTACAGCTCTGAAAGAACTATACAAGGCCTGGAATGTTGAATCCAACATCATACTAACTGAGGTAAAGGCTTGAACAATACTTTCAACTGACTGGAATGCCTGCCGTGAACTCCCCTCCACGTGTCGGTACAAGCTGTTGTAGTCATCAACGACACTATTTGAAGTGCCAAACCTGAGAAAAGAATGAAGATTTAACTATTAAACTAAATTAAATTTCAAATTTTATATGAATGAAGTAAATTAGAATTGCAGAATATCATGTCAAACATTCATTAAAATAATACTAAAGTAATTTCATATATTGGAGTATTTCCAAAGAGTAGAGTGGCTCCATGCCCTGGAATAGCTTTGCACAGTTGAGTAGCATCATAGAGTAGGTATAGCTTTATAGACAAGTATTAAGGAAGATCCATAGACAAACACACAAATATATCCATAACACTTTGCACCAGAGGATTTTCATACACAAACACAGAGAATAGACCCAAACAGCTTATTAAACACTAACTTCTAGTATTTTTCTGTTATCACTGATATAGCTGTTATGCTAGTTAATGTTAACCTAGCCAGAGAAACTAAGCCAAAAATAAATGTACAAGCAAGATCCATCTAAGAGGACAATAACTCCAAACAAGAACTGACTTGGACTGTGATCACCTGTCCAACCCATGCCAGGGTGAAAGCAGATGTAAAATGATGATGATGTTATTGTTGATGCCATTATCAAAAATACACTAAAATTACACTCCTATGAGATTACTCAACTCCAATGAGACTTGCATAGAAGTTGCCTTAATGTATTGCCAACTGTGCTACTCCACCAATACTTAAAACAAAAAAGGCTCTGCAAAGTGCATTTGTAGGTCATGTGACTAATATGTGGATATTATCAGGAATATTCCAGTTTAGCAGTAAATTTAGTTCTGTCTTGTGTTAACCAACTTCCTGTCACTAAGATTTTTTTTAAAATCCTGTTGATCTTTAGATCAACAGGATCTAAAGATCAACTAGGTTACAGACTGAGATTTTACTATTATACAGTAATAACAATTACTTCAACAATGAAAGACTTACCCACTGTAACCATAGTTCATACCATAATTGGAATGGTAAGGCATGTAGGGATTGCCACCATAACTATTGGTGTTGTATAAAGCATAAGAACCAAATGGATTGCTGCGGTATGATGGTAAACTGCTGCCTTGTGTCCGATTTGGTCTGGGTGGAAGCTGTGGAGGTATGGCTGATGCACTAGGCAGAGCTGGGCCACTTGGTAGCCTGTTTAAAAAAAAATACTCATATAATGTCTGGTGAGAAAATATACAGGGATGCCTGCAGCATGAAAAACAAAGGGAAGTTGGTGTTGACATAATGCAGAGACTTGCTATATTAAATATGTTAGCAACACTTCATGAGATAAGCAACTCTTGTGTTGTTAGACCTTAGGGACCTACCTCATGACATAGCTAAACACTGGATATCATTCTAGAAAACAATAACAATCATAACAAAACAATGTTCTACTGCCTTTCACTCTAAGGGCTTCTTTTTCAGAGTGAAAGGCAGATTTTAAGAAGAGATGACAAAGGAGTGAAACAATTGGCAATTTGCTGTCTTTGAGAAAATACTCCTAGCTAAGTAAAATCAAGGATACAAAGGGCATATCCTTTATGTTCATTACCCCCCCCACACACACACACACACATGCATAATCTGTCCCTGATAAATCTCTTCTACAACCCATTTTCCCAACATCTCTCCCCTCCCCCTACCCATACTCACCAACCACTGCATTCATCCCACTCTACAACACATTCCTACCAGTACACAATATGTCCCCATTGAATCTCTTCCCCACAACCAATACCACTCTCCTTTCATAATCTTGTGAACTCACCTAATTACCGTCTCCAATCCCCAACTCACTAACCTTCACCAACATCTTTCTCTCACTCTCTCCCCACCTGAGGCAGCCAGGTGCCCCATCCAATGCAAGCCTCTTTTTTTTCAGTCCCTCAATTGAGAGGTCTTGTCTTGCAAGTTACTTGGTGACCTCAAAACCGCTGGTTGGCATTAGGAAAGGCATTAAGCTATAGAAAGCATGGCAAAGCAGACAGCAAGGATTGGTGCAGTCTTCTGATTTGCCTGTTGCAGTGGAACCATCCAACCTATGCCAACATGGAAAATGGACATTAAATGATGATGATGAGGTACTAGCTGAAGTGTGTACAGAGATGAGTGAATTGATGTGAGTATATAATTGAAATGGATGCTATTGACTAGGTGGAAATGTGTGGTAGTTCATTGTAAGAAGTACCACAAAAATAACAAGATAGAAGGACTTAGGTCACAACTAAAAATATTGTGCCTCATAGATGACATTGCACAGAGAAATGTTGCTAAACAGATCTGTACTACATACAAAATTTGAAAGCACAAATTCTATGACAATGATGATGATAAAATGCACAATTGAGGCAAAGTATATAGCCTTGCAACAAGGTTATAAGTCAACAGATAAAACAGATTTTGTGAATATATAAATTAAATCTCCATATCATTAACCCTTTTGATAACAACCTGCTTCAGATTGCATCTGATCCTAAGATATAAAACCTTTCATTAAAAATTCCATCACGAATTTAATATAAAATTCTTGTTCCAAATACTAATTAATAATATCCACTACACTCTCTGAGTGGTTGGCGTTAGGAAGGGCATCCAGCTGTAGAAACTCTGCCAAATCAGACTGGAGCCTGGTGTTGCCATCCGGTTTCACCAGTCCTCAGTCAAATCGTCCAACCCATGCTAGCATGGAAAGCGGACGTTAAACGATGATGATGATGAAAATGTTATTTAATATGTTAACTGCCACAATCTGTTACTAGAACTTACCAATGACACCATGTATTTCTTGCAGTTGCAATGCATACTGCTTAATTACAAGGAAATGCAATTTTTTTGTTTTTTCAATATTTTGTAATTAACCCTTTAGCATTCAGATTATTCTGTAATGCTTATTTATTTGCATTATTTTGAATTAATCAATGTATTGTCTTATGGCTTCAGAATTTTGATAAAGTGATTGTTTATCTTTTACAATGAGGGTAGGTGTGAGATGTTGAATCTAACCAGTTTGAACATAAAAGAGGCAGAATATTTTGGCCGAATATGGCTGGTTTAAATGCTAAAGGATTAAACTTTAATATGTAGCACTCGTGTTATTTAAATATCTTCAAAACTATGTCAAAGATACAGAATAAAATATTTTCTTGAATTATGAAAATTAACCACCAGTGGTGCATATGGTAGTTATGTGAAATATGTGATGAACTGCTGGTGGTACACGTGGCAGTTAATTAAAAAATCCATTTCAATGTCAAAGGTAAATTACATGCCCATGTCCATTTTGATGGCATGTTGGATCCTTCTGTGAGATAATGGTATCACCATATGCTTAAAGGTGAAGAACTTGGAGGCTGTAAACTGAGTTCCATGATTTAGGTGTCACAGATAGAGTGCACACAGACATGTGCAAAAGGTGAATTGGGTCAAGAACTGTGAGCCATTGTGTTCACTGTTTCTATTGGCCGTCATGTCAAGCCAGTTAATTTTTGGCTTTTTCAAAATCAAAACAGCTTCTTTTATCCATAGGTTAATGATATTACAATCTATAGCTTTAATGATAACAACAACATCTTTGTTTCTGCATTTTTTGAGCTGTTCTTTAAAAGATATACATATGATAAAATGCCTCTTAATTCAGAGATGTAGAAGCTGAAGTAACATTTGCTGCGTTTCATGCATTGGATCTGATATGCAGTATTAGTATGTAGGAACATGTCTGTGTTGCATTTGAAGCAATTAGATAGAATACATTGGCTTTTATTGTTGGGAAGAGGAGGTCTTTGACAAACATTTATTACAATGTGGGCCAGTAGTATATCTAACCCATCCATTCAGATAATTATTTTCAAAGATAACTGAAAGACTTAAGAAGTGAATTTCATTAGAAATATGGTAGTAAAAGGGTTAATGGAAATATAGACTAAATCATGTAAGATGACATACTTTACAAGGCCACAGCTGAGCATGTCATCTCTGAACGAAACCGATAAACTACAGTCTATATTCAGATAACAATATCTGATACATTATAAGTGACATCATATGACTATCAATGGACTATCATTATAAGTGACATTATAGGACTAAAACGTTAGTTTCTCAAAATAAGAAAGGAAAAAAAGAAAAAGCACTCTTTCAAACTTAAGGTATAAAATTAAATGGTGTTACAGTATTTGAAATGTTGGTTACTTCAAACGCTGAAGACAGAATACATTCATAATCCTATCTTTTATGCAAGGTTGAATGTGATTTTCTTTTTGGTTACTGATTCAATTCATTACCCACTTACTTATAAAGTAGGTGAGTTACATAAACTAAAGCTATGTTTCATTTTTGCGCACAAATACTTGTATTACTGAATTGTGTGTGTGGATTCAGTTATTTGTTTAAGACCCATTTTTTTCTCAGCTAGCACAGGTTGCAAGAGATATTTGAGGTAGGATTTTATGGATGGATACTTTTCGTAATGCCAATCTTTACCTGTTTTTCAAGTAATGGATGTTTCTTTTCATTTCACAAAGTAACCAGTCATACTCACACCAAGGAATGTGAGCATCAGCACCACTTTACTTAAGTTATACTAGTGCTCATCAAAAGCAGCTAAGTTTGTGAGTTAAGATGGTGTGGCTGGCTGCATACTGATGATTATATGAGTATGTTCACACACACACATGTGCATGCACAAACACATATTATGTAGGGGTAAATGTTATCAAAATGAGTTGGTCAAACTCTTTAGTTAAAATGAATTGAAGATTAACTCCCTGTTAGAAACAAAGCTCTGCTTAAATTTATCAAGTTGTTATTGTTATTGAAAATTCCTTCATCCCAATGTGATCACAATAAATAGGCTCCTCTAAAAGTGAAAGCACACAAACATATATACCTTAAATATGAGAAAGATAAAGTTTTCTTTTTATGAGTTATGACAACATTATAATAGCAGAATATTTGTTTGGCTTCATTCTCTATAACTGAAGCAAAATTTATCATCTTTTCAGTGATCCTATCCACTCTTATAAAATGCAGGGAGACCATGTATCTCTTGTAGAGCAATATAGCAGTGCCTGTCCCTCTAACATTTAGCATAAAGCTGCTTGCACCTCTACTACAATCCCACTCAGTCAAGAGGCAACTACTTTTTCTTTGTCTTACAAGTTATTTGGCAACCTCACTAGTGCTGGTGTCAGGAGAAAAAACATCCAGTACACTCTGTAATGTAGTTGGCATTAGAAAGGACATCCAGCTACAGAAAGCATGGCGAGAGCTTGATGCAGTCCTCCAGCTCATTGAATCATCCAATCCATGCCAGTACGGAAGACAGATTTTAAATGATGATGAAACATAGTGTACTTCATTAGAAATTGGTCAAGCAAGAGTTAATGCAATAAAATCACAATATTTTAATGGCTTATTCTTTCACTTCCAGAATAAGTTGGTGTTTAGATAGAAGTCAACTCTGACAGACTCATGACCAAAGACTTACCAGCCACGACTACGACTATTCCATCTTTTTGTATATCGAGAATTACATTAAGTATGTCTTTCCCCCACTCCACCCCCACTTTTTTTTTCAGCGGTAATGTTTTAAGAGAATTTGGCAGCTATTTTTAACAAGTGGAGCAATAAATAGGAGTGAAACTACAGAACATGATTGATAGCGACAAATATTTTTGTAACAAGAAATATAAAATCTCAGACTGGGGAACATTTTCCAAGAAAGGTGTAAAGTCATTATTCCGTGGGATACAGCAGATGGGACTGTGAGATAAGAAATCATTAAGTTGTTCCTTCTGCTGGGACATTCTCCATCTTAACACATTAGACAATGAGACTACCTGAAGATAAGCTAGAATTGTAACTCGAACACATTAATGTGTTTTGTTTGATCAGATTGGGCCTAGGGTTAAACAACAAGAACACATGAGACCGATTTAGATTATTTTAATCAAAACTGGATGTTGTTGTGTGGGGTTTTGAAGTGCATAACTTTGGGGCAGACTGCATTCCTAGAATTACATAGAAGTGTTACATAGAAATATTTTTAAATTTTACACCACTAACAGGAGACTTGGATTGAGAGCACAGAAAAGGAAAATTATTAACTATTCCTAGCTCGTTAATGATTTTACTTGCGTCACTAATATCGTAAAGCTTGGTAATTTTGCAAATAAGGCAGCACGTAACTAAAATACCTACGAGCGCTCGAACCATGACTAATTAACAACCCCACTCAAAGTAACACGGTAAATTCCGAAACTGATTAGTGGTCAGTAAATATACATTAAAGAGTAGTATATTCTTATAAGTAGAGTTAAAAACATCGTATCGAAACCACTCCAAGGACCCTCTTGCAAGTTACGTGTCAGACCTATGTTAACACAGAATAAAAACTACGTGCATACACATAAATACGCACATATGCTAAAACAATGAAGAGAGACAGATTTTGTATAGATATACAATGTCTCATATTAAAAATTAATCACGAAATTTGGAAACAAAATTAGACGAAGTTTGAGGCTTAACTACGAGAACCTGAGTTTTATATACAGATCAGGACAGTCATACAGGTAAGTATATTAAAACATTCAGACACAAGGATAAATATATACAAAAATACACAAAGCAAACTTAATACTGACCCGTAAGCAAAATTCGTTGATGAGGCAGAATTAATGGAACTGTTGTGTTGATTTACAAATCCAAATGGATTTGAACGCCCAGCTGCCATGTTTCTTTTCTTACCCCGAGCCTCGTTTTAGTTGGAAAGCTTCTCTAACCTTTGACATTTCACATTTGGTTATCAACAATTAGTTTCAATTGCTTTGTGGTTATTTTACCCGAACTCAACTCTGATCGAAATGTACGTTCCAGCAATGAACATCACATTTTTGTAGAGGTATATAGGGCATATGATATAACATTTATCCGTGCGCACATGCATACATATACACATACATCCCCAAACGCATGTATATATGAGAGCACACAGGCACTCCCTACACACTCTCTCTCGTTTTATATATGTGTGTGTGTGTGCGTGTGTATAGGTAATCCTTCGTTTTGACTCGACGAAACCAAAACAAAAAGTCGCTTGTTTCCGTGACAACTCGATAATTCACTTCGGATATCTTCTTACCCTCCGTGACAGCTGCTGTGTCCTCCGTGACAACTGATAAAATGGGAGGAGGAGATGAAAGCTAATGGGTTGTGCGTGCGTGCTTGTTCTTGCTTGTGTGTCTGTGTGTGCGTGCTTGTTCTTGTCTGTATGTCCGTGTGTGCTTATTCTTCTCTGTGTGTCGTCTTTTCTTTTCCCCCTTTTCTCTCTGTTTCTTCCATCTTCGTCCTTTCTTTTCCTATTTTTTATTTTCTTCTCCCACCAATCATATATATTTTTTTCTCCTCACGCCTTTTGCATTTTTTCTCCTCACGCCTTTTGCTTTTTTTCTCCCCACACCTTTTGAATTTTTCCTCTCCACCCCTTTTTCCCTTTTTTCTCCTTTCTTTCTCTTCTCTTCTCGTTTTACAATCATGCCCGATTACAAACCTTTCCTCCTCGACCTCCACAACTGTTTAAAGCAATACCTTCGCACACTTCCTTTCCGCTGCTTTCAACCTTCCATTAATCTTTCTCTACTAACTTTCAAAACAACTCGTTTCTCTAGTCACATTTCATTTATCAGTCGCTGCTTACATCACCGCTTCATCCCTAAAGGTTTCCGACTCTCCACTCTGCTACAACCATCCTACCCATACTCCGTACTACATCCTACCACCTTATGCGTGCCATCATTCGCTCTAATCTCTCCAAAATACACACCATCGACCGTCTTCTCCCTCTTGCTTTTTCCATCTTCTCCTCTCAGTCGCCTTCCCATGCCAACACCACGTTACGTTACATAATTCATTTAAATCATCTCTTTCATCAATTTCTCGTTCACACCAAACAACATAAACTCCACTCACACCTCCATTCCATCATACCCGATGTCACTACCCCCAACTCCTCCACTACCCTTCCCCTCCTGATACGCTTCCTCTCCTGATACGCTTCCATCACCCCCACCCCGTCCCTCCACCCCCACACATACCCCCTCCTCTCCCTCCCAGTCTTCCACCATCCCCACCACCCCTCCCACTTCTACCCCTCCCCTCCTACTTCTATCCCATCCACCCCTTCTCCACTTCAGTCTGTTACCATTCCTCCGGATCTTCCCCTCCCTGAGGCTGAGCGCTCCCTCCTCAGTAGGGGTCTGCGCTTCATCCCCCTCACTCCACCCAGCAACGAATTTCGGACTCGTGCCGATATCCACAGCTTTGTGTGCCGCGTTAGGTTGTGTACGCCTTTTCACGACATTCCACCTGCATCTAAGGAGGAGAACTCCTACACCGACCTGGGCCGCTGACCATCCCAGTGGACGTCAGCTCCTGGCCAGTTCCAAGCAGTTGTTCTTTATGCGGGCGCCTGCCAGCGCGCTGTGGACCGGTTTAACTTTTCTAGGCGTCCCCATCATCTGAACATCTCCCCAGCCGAACTCTCAGCCCTTTGATGTCTCCGATGCAGCAATAACATCATCATAAAACCAGCCGATAAGGGTGGAGCCGTGGTGGTGTGGCGCACAGACCTCTCCGCCAACTTCAAGACACCTCCTTCTACTGCCATCTGCGCTCTGACCCCACGCCCAGCTACCAACCGACTGTGTCCTCCACTATCCATGACCTCATCTCCCAACTACGTGAACCTGTTCGTTGGCTACGTTGAGGATCAAATATTCTCAAGTTTCACTGGTCCCACTCCCGAACTATACGGCCGTTATATTGACGACTGTATTGGTTCGACCTCACTCTCTCGCGAACATCTAGACTCCTTCCTCTCTTTTGTCAAATCTTTCCATCCTGCCCGCCACTTCTCTTGCACTATCTCTAACACTTCTGTCTCCTTTCTTGACATCTCGGTCAGCATTCATCACTCCACTCTCACCACCTCCATCCACTACAAACACACAGATTCACACTCATACCTCAACTTCTCCTCCTCCAACCCTAAACACACCAAGCTTTCCATCCCCTATTCCCAATTCCTCCGCCTACGCAGGCTCTGTAGTGAAAACCATGGCTCGCCACTTCACCCTACATGGATATTCCCTCACCACTATCCACACCGTCCTTGCTAGAGCATATTCCGTGGACTGTGCATCTGCTCTCTCCCCCGAACCCACCCCGCCATCTCCAACCTCCCATTTCCCCTCACCTACCACCCACCACCCTAGCTCTCCAACGCACCATTCTCCGAGCTTTCCGGCAACTCCAGTCCGACTCCTCCACTTCGCACATATTCCCTAACTGACTCCTCCCCTCCTTCAAACGAGCCCACAACCTACGAGATCTCTTGGTCTACAGCTTCTTCCCTAACCCAACCTTCCAAACCTGCTCATTCCCCTGCTCCCGCCCACGCTGCCGCACTTGCCCTTACCTCTCCAACACCACTCTCCTCACCAGCACCCATCATCGACCCTTTCACATCACCGACTCCTTCACCTGCACTTCTACCAATCTCATCCACTGCATCTCCTGCTCTCTCTGCCCTTCTCTATACATCGGGCAAACGAGATGACGCTTGGCGGACCGGTTTGCGGAACACCTCTGAAACATCTGACTCGGCAATGACACCCCAGTCTTATGCCATTCCCGCTCTACCGGTCACTCTTTGCAACACCTGTCCATGTTCGGATTGTCCTTGCACAAGGGCCATCCGGATTCCCGTTTGCGCCGTGAACAGGGATTAATCTTCTCTGTTCGCTCCCTTGCACCATATGGGCTCAACTCTCCTCCCCTCTTCATCTAACCTCTGCCCCTCGCCTCTCTCCCCCTCATACCTACTTCCTCCCACCCACCTCTCCTCTCTTACTCCGACTTCTACTTCTTTTCACTCCTACTCTCCTTCTCTGTTCTCTTCACTCCTACCCACCTTCTCCTTCCTCCTTCATCGTCACCCCTCCCTCGTAACCCCACCCCACCCCTACACATTCCAACTCCACCTTCCCTATCCTTCCCATCCCAGCCTACCCCATCCTTTACACCCACTCCCACATCTACTCCCACCCTCATCCTACCCACATATCCCACCTCTATCCCCACCCACAGCCTAACCCACACTCCACCCTTGCTTTCCCCATACTCGCCTCCCCCACCTCCCAACACCATCACACCACACCACACCACTCACCACTACACCATACACCACCATACCACACAACACATCACATCACACCACGATGCACACACTAGCACTGACTACTTCCTAGCCCCACATTTTCACACCTACACATACACACGTCAAAGTCACCAGCCCTCTTCCACATGCACATACATACTCTCTTATAGACACGCATGCGCACTTTCGTTTTGGGATCACCACTATTTTATTACCTCCCCTTCTTCCTAGCTCTCCTGTGTGACCTCTCTGTCTGGCATTCGCCATGATAGATCGCTAGCCACTACACATTCTTTATTTTCTCTTCTTGTTTCTTTCCGTGTTCCTTTCTGTGAAAGAGCGTAGGCTCGAAACGTTAAAGACTTTTTCACTTCCCGAGTGTTAAACTAATACATCTGTTTGTTGTCTACACCACCTGTCTACGTCTTTTGTTTTTTTGGTGAATTCTCCCTATATATATATATATATATATATATATATATATATATATATATATTAATAGAAGTCGCAAAAGTGATAGACTGACTAGCACCACTTTTGCTAAAGATAAGAGTTAAAATAACTCAAAAGCCACAAAATCACTGTCCTGATGACTGACAAAGGGGGGTAAGTCCCCAATGTACATAGCAATTTCGGATTTTGATGGAGACATCTTAATCCTCATCAGCAGCTTTCAACGCCTAGGGTTGATATCAACTACCTCTGTTAGTCTTATAAGAGAAACTGTTGAAAACGTGCTGATTTTCAGAATGATAAAAGTGTAAACAACAAATTAAAAAGAGTGGCTTATTAGCAATTAGAACCTAAAGGCAAAATTAACAGAGGTCACAAAAGTGACAGAGGGTACTCACTAGCACCACTTTTGCTAAATATAAGAGTTAAAATACCTCAAAAGCATCAAAATCACTGTCTTAATGACTGACAAAGGGAGGTAAGTCCCCAGCATATATAGCCAGATCACGATTTCGGATTCTGATGTAGACTATCTTAATTCTCATCAGAGGCTGGGGACTTACCTCCCTTTTGTCAACCATTAGGTTTTAATTGTTAATAAGCCATCCTTTTCAGTTTGTTGTTTACACTTTTACCATTTTGAAAATCAGCATATATTTTCAATGATTTTTCTGACAGAGGTAGTTGAGTTTAACCCTAAGGGTTAAGAGTCACTGATGAGGATTAAGATGGTCTACGTACATCAAAACCCGAAATCTCGATCTGACTATGTACACTGGGGACTTACCTTCCTTTTTCAGTCATTAAGACAGTGATTTTGTAACTTTTGAGTAATTTTAACTCTTATATTTAGCAAAAGTGGTGCTTATCAGTACCCTCTGTCACTTTTATGACCTCTTTTGATTTTGCCTTTAGGTTCTAATTGCTAATAAGCCACCTTTTTAATTTGTTATATATATATATATATATATATATATATATATAGAGAGAGAGAGAGAGGGGGGATAAATTCTCACATACGTGTGCATACGCACACACATATACACACACGTGCACGCACACACACAACTACACATAATTGTTACGTCTGCCTTCCATGATCGCCTGGATTGGACAGTGTGATGTAAAAAAAGAAAAAGGACAGAAGCGAAGAGAGAATTACAGTAGTCTTACCTGTCAGTTCGAAAAAAGGGTCACTTTCAACATCCAGGTGCTGTCTCGATCTCCAAGGTGCACTTCACGTCCATGTGTGCTATCTGTTGCTGTACCATTTCACATGTCCACTCTGATGTGCTGTCCGCCGCTAACTGGCCCCTTGTGCTTCACTGATGCCGCAAGTCCACCGCAGCACTTCTGGTGGGACCTACAGGCCTCACTTCTGACAGGACATGCCTACTCCCCCACTTTCAATCCTTCCCTATAACACAGCCTGGCTCATAACACCACAGACAGTTTGACAAGTTCTAACAGGCTGGATGACCATATCTTACTCCAATATCTTGGTTTTGCCTTGGAATCTATGGTTGGGTATCCTTCATAATGTAAACTATTTGAGTTGGATAGTTTGACAAGGATCTGAGGAATCAAGGACTGCATTAAGCTCCAGTGTCCGCTTTGGCATGGTTTCTATGGCTGGATGCCCTTCCTAATCCCAATCACTTTACAGTAGTTACCGAATGCTCTTTCTGTGTCACCAGCACTATTGATATGGAAGCTGACTTGTGACTGAGTAACACCACTTCCTAAACCTATTTCAGTCTAAAAAACATCTTATGTTTGGTTTCCTCATCACTGATGATGCCTCATATGGCTCCTAAGGCCTTCAAGGGACTTAGTGGTCATTTCACATAAACTTCAACTCAGCTTTCCAGCAGTAACCCAAAGATCTAGATCTTGGGTCCTACAATACCAAGTGCATCCACTGGCTGACACACACACTCTTGTGCACAAGTGATCATACCGGATATAACATTGGTAGCACCTCCATGACCACACTTGTGATTGAATAGGCCTGCCTTTGAGAAGCAAACATGACCACACTGGTCACACGAAAAAGACTCTTCCATGCCCTTGTCAGGAAAAAAGTTCTCATCCTCCATATATTTACCATTTTATTGTAGTATGGTAGTCTCCCAAGTCCAAGAAAGCTGGTTCTGTGATTTCTTGTCTTGCAACCTGCACAAATGATTTGTTTACAGTGATCAAATGTTTGTGTTGTACATTAACTTACTCCATCAAGTTGAGATTACCTGAACAGGTGCATGATGTCAAATTAATGTCACATTATCAGTGTTATTTGAGGTTTTGGATCTTTCAACAATCAATCAGACTAGGTGACCCAGTGAGGTTGATCAAGTTCCACCTTGTGTCCAGTTCACATTACCATAGTTACCACTATCTCTTCCAGGGTTCACACTTGTTGATTCACATACAGGCTCTCTCTCTCTCTCTCTCTTTCTCCCTCCCTCTCATCCTATCTCTCTCTCTCTCTCTCTCTCTATCTATCTATCTATCATGTATGACACACCTACACACACATGTTCTTTGAACAAATAATATTACAAACCTCCCAGTTATCAATGGAAGAAAGAAACATCCAAAAACAAAACAAACAAAAACCAGCTTCAGATATGTGAGGACATGAATTTTGGAACATTAGGGAAAGCTTGTGTATTGAAAATTTTACAATCCACTGACATCACTTGAACATATTCTTGTTTCATGTGTCCAAAGGTTCTATACTCATCAAAGAGCCAACTGACTGCTTGCGCCTCACCGACCCTGCATGCCCACTGCAGCCCTTCCAGTGGGACCCACAGGCCCCACTTCCGTCAGGACATACGTACTCCCTCACTTCCGGTCCTTCCCTACAACACAGCCTGGGTCATAACACCACAGATGGGTTATCTAAAATACAAACATAAATATGTCCAATGAAATACAAATACTAGGGATTGTAAAAACTGTTTGAACATTTTCTAAAATCATTAGTTAAATTTGAATATTTGCGTATATGTCTCCCGAGATAGACATAACTAGACTACCCGTGACCCGTTGGGTCACCGGAAAACTCTGAGTTTCCCAGCAATGGAGTTTTGTTTCATGGGTTAATTTTTTTTCTTTTCAATGTGATTTCCCATTTTGTCAAAGAATGTGATATCGAAATCATGCATAAACGGATCCTTTCCCCCAAGAGGAAAGATTTGGCTGCTATTTCTTGCACGCCCTGCTACCACATAACAGGTATTTCAGATCCTTTATTGCAAATAGCTGTTACGTGGTTGCAGGGTATACTAGACATAGCAGCCAAATCTTTGGAGGTGAAATATGTTGAATGCACTCAGAAAAAATCTATGGAAAATAACTATTTCACACTGAAGTTATGAACAGGTCTTTTACAAAATATTTACCGTATTTTTAAAGTCATTTTCACTTTAAAATATTTCTTAAATATGCCAAAAAGAATTTTTGTAATAATATTCACTTGAAAATAATTTTAAAAAACGTAAAAATATTCTTTGTTTAAAGAAAGTTAAAATATAAATACTTACTGTACAAACAACTTATATTTTTGAAATCACATTCACTTAAAAATATTTCTAAATGATTAAAATATTATGGAGATGTACTTGCCTAGCAAGTGACTTGATTTGAGATCGTGTGCTGAAACAAAAACAATTGCAGCATGGAAGATGTTTGTAAGCCATTTAAGAACATACAAAAACCGTTAATTTCACTTCAACATTTAAATTTAATTTGTGTCAAAATAATTTCATCGCTTTGAAACTGTGACCTGTTCACTGACAAAACTTTGTGCTGTGTTTAACAAAAGAAAAACTAGAAACGTTCTTTCTCTTTTCTTTTTCTCCATCACAACATATGAATGAGAAAGGAAGGGGTGAAGTCAACGTTTTTTTCTTCCTTAGAGAGTGATAGAGAGTGCAATGACTGTGTGTGTATATGTCACAGATAGTGTACGTGTGTTTGTGTTGATTCACATGCCATGACGTTCATTATATGTGTGTGTATTCTGTATGTGTGTTGATGTCAGGGAAGCCATGTTTTCTCATCAAAAAATAACAAACAAAAATTGTGTTTAACCGTTTTTATTAATAAATAGAGATCCATATATCACAAAACCTCATACTGCACTGCATAAAGTAAGTATGAAAATTAAGATAAAATATACTGTTTCTGAGATATTTCGGGAACAAACAAACACCTAGAGTTTTAGCATTATTAAGATTCTTTGAGTTCTAAGAAAGAAAACAATGTATCTTTCAAATCATGAATAAATAACAATGATTTCTTATATTAGGGATTGCTACAGTTGATTACATTAGCCCCCATAATTGTTGTAAGAAGAAGTATGATAAACAGTGAGAGGAAGGAAAGGTAGAGATTTGGTTACATATATTTCTATACTTACATTACTAGGGACTGTTAGCCATGTTGTAGTTATTTGTTTCATGTATGTCACTAATATTCTTAAGTAAGAAAAGAAAACTAGAAAAAAATAACAGAATGACAACAACAACAACAGTATGATTTAAGTTACTCTTAGATACCTGCTTTATTAAATGCAAATTAATGTTCATGAAATCAGGGCAGCTCAGATTACAACTGGTGGGAAGGATAATGTAATGCTTTCAGTTTTTTCATGTTTGTGATTAGTCATAATGTTGTTTATGTTTATCATACCATTACTTGAACAGTAAACTTAATCCGTTGCCCTTGGCTCTTGAGAATCTGCAAAAGAGGTTACTGAGGCTGTTTATCCTCCCCTGATTAAATCACGAAATATATAAATAAATAAATGAATGAATAAGCAAAAAATAAAAATAAGGTAAGGGGGAACTTAGAGGTCATGTATCACATCAGGTGCATTTTCATTGCATTTCTGGATAAAATCTGCAACTGTTAAAATCTGAATTATCAAGTTATCATGCATAAATGTACATGATCTGAGAATATTATTAGGCTTCAAGATCTATCTGGTGAAGGAAACAGCAATTCATTCTTAGCTGATACTTAATTTATCAAGAGATCCACAAAAGAGAAAACAAGACTATGTCATGTTCATAACTTTACAGAAAATAGTTATTCATGGTGATATATATTTTATTCTGTAAAAGAGATTTTACACTGTAAAAAATACTGAACAGAATATATTTTGTATTTGTCATTGACATTCACTCAAACCATGGAGGCATGTGGCTCACTGGTTAGGATACTGCACTCATGGTTGAAAGATTGTGGTTTTGATTCCTAGACTGGATGATGCATTGTGTTCTTGAGCAAAACACTTCATTTCACATTGCTCCTGTCCACTCAGCTGGCAAAAAAGTGAGTTACCCTGCAATGGACACAGATATAAACAGTATAATGCATAAACCCATATACTCACACACCAGGCATACATACACCTACTTAAGGCAGAATAAGAAAAAAGTAAATAAACAT
Organism: Octopus bimaculoides; assembly: GCF_046866305.1. NCBI lineage: Eukaryota > Metazoa > Mollusca > Cephalopoda > Octopoda > Octopodidae > Octopus > Octopus bimaculoides. Next base: position 29,205,148 of record NC_142941.1, on the reverse strand, counting down.
AATAAAATACTATATAAAAGACACGAGTACAAAAAGTGTATTAAGCAAACCCATATACACACAAAACACGTACTAAACACATAGACACATGCACACAAATGCGCGTATGCACACAAATGCGCGTATGCACACGCATATATGCACACACACAGATGCAGATGTATGCACATATAAGGATAACTATCACAGAAAGACAGAATAGACTAAACAGAACAGAAGGAGACATATGGGATAGAGAACTACTGAGGTTATGGGACGTGTGACGAAAGATTTCTGACAAAAGACACTAAAATAAGAATAATGATAAAGCTGAAGTGAAAAACGAGTATATAGTGTGTGTGGTTATTTGGCAAAATAAATTAAAAAATGGAAAAAAAAAAAAAAAGATGTCCACCCCCAAATATAGCAATAAATACAGCAAATATAAACTTCATTGTTTTTGTTGAAATAGTGGTGAGAGAATCACTAGGTATATGTATAATATTATTCCTGAGCAGACATAAAAATGTTGTATATTAAAGAATAATAGTGGAAGTTAATTACTGAGAAATGCCATCCAAACGACAAACAAAAGTTTAAGCATTAAGAATCTAGTTAGAAATATTTATGCGGTGAAGAAAAGATACAAGCTCAATTACCAATATATTATTTAAACAAATTTGGTGATTCTCTCATTACTATCCTGGTAAGTATGATGAAATTTATGTTGATGAGGAGACACAATAAGGCCGACACCTATCTAGAGTTGTTTCCCATCCGAATCGTTCTGATTAAACTAAGAACCATAGGACTAATAATGTAATTTCTTCACTGTATAAATATTTCTCATAGTTTTGACGTACACTGCAGTAGACATAATAATCTGTAACTTTCTTAGAAGTCGTAATGTCACGGAGTTATAGTACAGCCAGGTGTCACAAGTGGGTATAACTTATGTACTATACGCTTGCTAATCGTTTATGCAGTCGCGAGCAGAAACGTATACCCTCACGACCCCTTTCACCCAGTGGGACATCAATGATGTGACAGCTAAAGGGAAAGAGGACTGTATTAGCAACCGGTTGTTGCTCGTTTACATCGGTACTGGAGCAACGAGCAATCAGGGAAGTGCCTTGCTCAAAGACAGAGCGTCAACTTGTTCAGGAATTAACCTCACAAGCATATAATTGTAAACTGTACACCCTAATCGTTAGTCTCATGCCTTCACCGTGATGTCATGAATATAAATAAAAATGTGTTCTAGTAGAAATCGAACCCTTGTGTCCGATTTTAAAAAACAAAAACAAAAAAAACCCTCTATGTATCTAAAACGAGGCTAGACAGTTATGGCGTCTGCGGGCGTCTCTCTTCCAGCATATCTCTTTTACGGTTGTTGCGGAGAAAACACAATGATAGACTTCAGCAAGGTAACTTCAAATATTTCATTATATTCAGCGACAGTTTGTTTTTCTACTTGCATCATGAGATTTATTCATTGAAATACAAAGAAAATGATGACAAAAATTGCTTTATTTATGTTTCTTCTGTCAATGTGAAGAGATATGTGCAAAATACTCTTTACAGGACAGCGTAAGGTAGCTGACTCCGTAGAGCGTCATATTTCAAGTCTTACAGTACTTTAGTTAAGTCTCGCTAGATTCTTAGTTTATGTTCAATCTAAGCTTGGTTGATAAATTTACCAGAAACGAATGCTTAAGGGAATATGTGCATGGTTGATTGATCTACAAAAAGTTGCAACCAAATGATCTTCGAATCAACCACTACAGTCTCTAAAGAAAGAAAGAAAGAAAGAAAAAAAAACCCGGACACATTGGATCATGTAGTTCCTGATATATAAAAGAGGCAAGGTGGTCATGGCTAGAGCCGGGGCCCGTGATGATCTGCCACCTCACTGAAATAAAGCTCACAACCTGACTTCAAATTTCGAGAAGGATTTACTTTCTAGAGTCTCACCCACAGCAGTTTTCTTCTAACTTGCCAAATATTTCTCTGAGACACTACCATTCATGTCCCCTATTTGGTTAATGGTTCTCTGGCAGAATCGTTAGCATGTTAGGCGGCATTTCTTTCGGCTCTTTACGTTTAATAAAATAAAATATTAGTTAAGTATTATGTGGTATCCCCTTCCCCTAAAACTGCTGGCCTCGTACTAAAGTTTGAAACACTATTTTGCAGCTTATAACGTAATTTAGTTTACTCTCACTTTTCGTTTTAATTACGAAATTCATAGTCATTAAAATGTAAAGAGGTATTTTTAAAAACTGCTTCTTTACATAAATATATCCATTGACATGCACAGCATACCATATTTATGTGCAGATCTTATATCTCTTTGCTGTAAAATATAATAAATTTACGAAGGGATTATTAAGATTTTCGGTTTAATAAAATTTTGGAAACGATTTCCTCAAAAGCTTACTAAATTTATATAGAAATAATTTCTATATTTACATATCTCTAATCACAGACACCTCCTTTTGAGATCTGCTGGCTTTGGTCAAAGATTTCTTCTGTCTTCCCCTTAAGTCTGTTTAGCAAAACTCTTAACAATACTTTGCTGGGGTGACTAATTTGGCTGATGGTTCTATAATTCTTATAGAGTCTTAAGTTGCCTTTTTGGGAATGGATATCATCAGTGGGTCCACTCCTTTGGCCACTGCTTTCTCCTATATCTTCTGACAGGTAACTGTTAGTGCCTTGATAAGCTTTGGCCCTCCATGTTTTAGCTCTGATGGGATGTTATCCACTCCAGGGGATTTCCTATGTCTGAGCATGTACATTGCCCCTTTGACTTCTTTCTGGAGAATTGGAGCATCTCAAAGGGAGATAATAACAAGACTCCGCTTAGCCTCTACTGCCACAACAAAGCTGAACAATATATGGAAAAGCAATTTCATTAGTTTTCCAACAAGACTCAGAGTGCACAAGACCCTAGTGACCTCAGTCCTTCTGTATAGATGTGAGAGCTGGACACTTATAGCTGACATGGAGCAAAGTATCCAGATATTTGAGCATAAGTATTTCAGAAGGCTATTACACATCCCGTATACAGAGCACAAAACTGAACAGCTTTATCAGGCAGCAAGCCAACAAATATGCTGGCAGACAGGAGCCACTCCTTCTGCAGGTAAAAAAGACGGAAGCTTACCTAGTGTGGTCATGTATCCTGCCACAACTTGAGGGAAGGCGAAAGAGAAGCAGAGAAAATTCTGGTTTGGCAACATCAAGGGACTGGACTGTTCACAGCACTGTGAACCTGTTATGCATGACAGAGAACAGAGACCAGTGGCAATGGCTGACTATGAAAGTATCTAAAGTGGCACTCCAACAACTGGCTGCAGCAGTTAAGGGATCTTGATGATGATGAATTACAGAAACACACACACACACAATGTGTAAAAATTATAGCATTTTCAGAGAAAAGTCATTTTTTGAAAATTTCTTTTAATCCATGATTTTAAAATTTTATTTTAGGTGGAATTATTTCCTGATTTCTTCTTCCCTGACTCTCAGATTATGTGGTCTGATATCAAGCTTTGGATACTGTTATGCATCATCTTAGTTATTCTTCCTTTGTGGCTGATGGTATGTTTTAATCCAAATATTATAATCTCTCTTGTTTGACTTTTAAGATTAAATAACACAACACTTTTATATACTAACCAATTTCTGAATTTCTTATTATGCTTGATCATTCTATTTCAAGTTATTTTCCCTTTGTAATATTAGTTTAAAATTATGTGATATTCTCTCAGAAATAAAAATAGGTTTATACATAATTGTTTGTGGCTGGGATCATCTTTTCTGAGTAAAATTGGAATGAGACAGAGAAGGTAAGAAAGGAAACTGAAATTTCTCTGAAAAGTTTCAGTTCCACAAATGTACAAGATGAAAAATGTATCTTTTAAGTCCACTGGAGTTGAGTTTATTGCTATTTATATGTAATATGTGGACAGAGCATAACTGAATTGTCAGGAAGTTTGCTTCATAATGATGAAGTGCTGGGCTCAATCCCACTATATGACACCTTAAGTGTCTTTTACCATTGTCTTGGATTGATTCAAGCCTTGTAAGCTAAGTAGGGTTGGCAGAAGCTATGTGAAAGCCTGTTGAATGGACTATATCTGTACAGTCAAAAGTATTCAAAAGTATAGCCTTGTCACACACTGTCATGCTGAGAATTATGTTAATGGTACATGTGCCTGTGGAATACTCATCCACTTTCATGCTAATTTAATAAGCAGGTTATTCAGTTGATTGAACAACTGAATCTTCATTGTTGAAACTGATGGAAAGCTATTTACTTTCTAATGATGCAATTTACCAGGAGTTTCATTGTTACTGCTCACTGGTGTTACTCTGTCATTTGAAGTGGGTTTTATTTACTATTTAGTTAGAGGAAAACAGATGAGTTTCTTTGATCTCTACAAGTTCTCTGACAGGGGGTACTTTTGATGTTCAGCTTCACCTGTGAGGTGGGAAGATGTTGGTAGGGAGTGAGTTTCAGGGTCTGCAATATTAGGAAGGGAGTACTGGGATTATTGTTTACTAACGGAGAAACAAAATTGAGATGACTACTTGAAAATAGAGAGATGATAGTTCAGAAAGCAAGTGGTGTTATTCATCTCTACTTCTCTGTGAAAAATATATCTGACCATAAGAAATATCACTTTCTGGAAACAAGTGAGGGTTGGTAACAGGAAGGGCATCGAGTCATAGAAAATTTGTCTTGACAAATTCCATCAGACCCATGCAAGCATGGAAAAGTGGATGTTAAAATGATGATGATGTTGATGATGTGTGTTAATAGTATGTGGTTTATGGTTATACCAGATTGGTATGGGAGTCTTTGTCAATTAACCAGGCTTTTATTTTGTCTGCATTTGAGGATGTTTGTGTGTGTACATCAGCTCTGTTTGTGATACATGAGCACTTCTCCAATGTAGGTTGTGTTTGTGTTTTGTAGAATGTTACACAGAAGTGATATATAGACCTAATGACAACAAAGGTTTAACTCTTGGTATAAAAAATAGCAGTTGGAACTTATACTAGAGGCATAATCTTGAATTATTCAGTTGTTTCTTTAGCTTTGACACAACAGAAATATATCAGAGAAAAACAGAAAATAAAATGAGCTAAGAGAAATAATAACTCAAATAAGCCAAGGGAGGACATGTTTCGGTGTTATTGGACCTCATTAGCATTGTATAATTTACTCAAGACAGTTGTGATCGTCAAGATTCATGCATACATTTTGGAAGAATTCTGAAGATTTTTGGTAATAACTAACTTGCATAATTGAAATAATGAGCTAAGAGAAATAATCCAAATAGGCCAGTAGCTTGCCAGAAAGTTATTTAGATAGTTAGGTTTGTGTTAACACATTTGAAGTAAGGAACTGTTTTGCTCCTGAAAAATGTGTGATTATTATGATTGTTATAAAATAAATGAGTGTTAATAAAATACAATAAATAGCCATATTTTAAAGACAGTGCTTCAGTACAGCCTTAGCTTTGATAGTTACAACAAACCAAGGAACATGTTATCCTATCACAACAATACTTTAAATAGTTTTCCGACAGTGTAATGGGAGATGAAAGGGTACAACTGATAACATTGCATTGCAAGAGGGGCTACATGGAAATAAGAAAAAAATTTGGAAAAATCTTGTGAGATAATTACAAAAGAAAAATGAAAGTTAATTCTGGAGAAGCTTAGTTAGATGAAGGATCAAAGAATGCGCTCTAGAATTTAAAAGAAGTATGTTATTATTGTTCAACTTCAGGTCAGTGTTGACTGAGCAGACTTGCTGTGACTATTCTGTCTTTTTTTTTTTAAAAACAGTAGGATATGATTTGAAGGATATTTGGTTACTATTTCTAGCAGATCATGCAACCATATAGTTCTCAGGAGTTAAAATTAAACTATAAAATAAGTCCTCATAAATGATATATGAAAACCTTGTAGGTGTTTTTGAGAAAATGGACTTAAATGAATGATAATGATGAAAAATTTACAGATATTATATATTTTTTTTAGGTGTGTACAATATTTTTGAAGAAAAAATTGAACAATAGCCATCAAGGTGATCTGATTTATGCATTGGCCACAGCTGTACTTCTTGTACCATCGTTTGTTGGGTAACTGACACTTTTTTTTACAAAATTCTCTTATGAAATAAATTGAGTGCTAGTATGATGTTAATGTATTAAAGGCTGTTTTGAGAGGATGTGACTGTGTGGCTGTTAAAACAATATGGTAATATTTTGTTAAGGTTATTTTTACAGATATTCTACAGTATTTATAGCCAACACTGTAAGCAAACAATGTGATCAAAGACAAAAATGGGTAACGAGTGTATATACCGTATTTCAGGGGGTTGTTTCTCTTCATCAGCACTTATTCAACACACTATTGTCTCTGAACACATTGCTTATATAGCCACCGCAAACAGCGGAGTTAAGTTATTGGGTATACCAATTTACATATTAGATGCATTCCTAGTGGCTGGTATGTAAACATTAATGATTTGTAGGTATGTGGTACTTCACTATGCAAACATAATCCATATGTATAAAACTGAGACTCTGTCTGTCTGTGCATCACTAAAACTCCAGAGCTACACAACCAATTTCATTCAAATTTTACACATGCCTTTAGGGTCTATGCAGTGTCATGAGCCAAAACAATTTTCAACTTCTTGCCTGATGCGAGCCTGGAGCAATTTCTTATCACTTAGACTATTTCAGTATTACGTGTCAAAAGTGAAAGAATAACATCTCTATTGTAATGAGATAATACTTTCAGTTTTAATAGTTTCACCATTAATAGGTTCACTATGTATATAATATATACATAGTGAAACTATTAAGACTGAAGCTATTATCTCACACACACACACACACACACACACACACACACACACACACACACACACACACATATATAAAGAATAAAAAGTTTAGAAAGTTATAACAATGCACTATAGAACAAAAAATGGACCATATACCTGTTGTAATTTGGTTATCTATAGTCCGATGATATTTTGGAATTAGAATTCCTTCTTCAGATCTTATTTGCTGGAGTCTCTGCTATATATATATATATATATATATATATATATATATATATCCCTCTCTCTCTCTTGGAGAGGCACAAGCACCTACACACACACACATATACACATGCAGCATTAACTTCCACCTACCAAATTCAATCACAAAGCTTTGGTCAGCCCGGAGCTATAGCAGAAAACACTTGCCCAAGGTGCCATGCGGTGAGACTGAACCTGAAATGTAGCTAGGAATATATATATATATATATATACATATGTATTGTAAGCTCACAGCCGTAGCCTACACCAGTGTCACATAACCAGCCTATTTAAAAAGTACCTTCGAATCATTGGGCAACATTCTGTGCTTGAAGAGACCTATTGAGTCAAGTAAAATCAAAATGAAAATTAAATCAAATCACAATCAAAAGGAATTGTAGTTGTGGCCGATGCCAGTGCCGCCTGACTGGCTCTTGTGCTGATGGCATGCAAAAAGCACCATGCATATGTCGGTCATTGCCAGTGTGTGTATATATATATATATATATATATATATACATATATATATATATATCATCATCATCGTTTAACGTCCACCTTCCATGCTAGCATGAGTTGGACGATTTGACTGAGGACTGGCGAACCAGATGGCTACACCAGGCTCCAATCTGATTTGGCAGAGTTTCTACAGCTGGATGCTCTTTCTAATGCCAACCACTCCGAGAGTGTAGTGGGTGCTTTTATGTGCCACCGGCACGAAGTCCATTCAGGTGGTACTGGCAATGGCCACGCTCAAAATGGTGTATTTTATGTGCCACTTGCACAGGAGCCAGTCCAGCGGCACTGGCAACGACCTCGCTTGAATGTTTTTTCACGTACCAACGGCACAAGTGCCAGTAAAGCGACGCTGGTAATGATCACGCTCAAATGGTGCTATTTACGTGCCACTGGCGCGGAAGCCAGACAGCTGCCCTGGCAATGATCACGCTTGGATGGTGCTCTTAGCGCTTCACTGGTACAGGTGCCATCACGATTTCACTTGCCCCAACAGGTCTTCACAAGCCGAGTTTAGTGTCTAATGAAGGAAAGGTACACATAAGTGGGCTAGCTGCACTCCTGGCAGAGGCCTCGGATTATGGTCTCACTTGGCTTGCCGGATCTTCTCATGCACAGCAAATTTCCAAAGGTCTCGGTCAGAAGTCATTGCCTCGGTGAGGCCTAATGTTCGAAGGTCGTGCTTCACCACCTCATCTCAGGTCATATTAAGTATATCATCATCATCATCATCATCGTTTAACGTCCGCTTTCCATGCTAGCATGGGTTGGACGATTTGACTGAGGACTGGTGAAACCGGATGGCAACACCAGGCTCCAGTCTAATTTGGCAGAGTTTCTACAGCTGGATGCCCTTCCTAACGCCAACCACTCAGAGAGTGTAGTGGGTGCTTTTACGTGTCACCTGCACGAAAACGGCCACGCTCGAAATGGTGTCTTTTATGTACCACCCGCACAAGCCAGTCCAGGGGCACTGGCAACGATCTCGCTCGAAAATCCTACGGGAGCCAGTCAGGCGGTACTGGCAACGGCCACGCTCAAAATGGTGCATCTCATGTGCCACCCGCACAAGAACCAGTCCAGGGGCACTGGCAACGATCTTACTTGGCTTGCCGGGTCTTCTCACGCACAGCACATTTCCAAAGGTCTCGGTCAGTAGTCATTGCCTCGGTGAGGCCCAATGTACGAAGGTCTTGCCTCACCACCTCAGCCCAGGTCTTCCTGGGCCTACCTCTTCCACGGGTTCCCTCAACTGTTAGGGTGTGGCACTTTTTCACGCAGCTATCCTCATCCATTCTCACCACATGTCCATACCAGCGCAATCGTCTCTCTTGCACGCCACAACTGATGCTTCTAATGTTCAGCTTTTCTCTCAAGATACTTACACTCTGACGGGTATTCACATTGACATTACACATCCAACGGAGCATACTGGCTTCATTCCTTGCGAGCTTACGTATGTCCTCAGCAGTTACAGCCCATGTTTCACTGCCATGTAGCATGGCTGTTCGTACGCATGCGTCATACAGTCGGCCTTTTACTCTGAGTGAGAGTCCCTTTGTCGCCAGCAGGGGTAAGAGCTCTCTAAACTTTGCCCAGGCTATTCTTATTCTAGCAGCTACACTTTCAGCGCACCCACCCCCACTACTAACTTGGTCGCCCAGATAGCGGAAGCTATCGACTACCTCTAGTTTTTCACCCTGGAATGAGATAGAAGTTGTTTCCTGTTTGTTTACAGTCTTTATTGCACCTGAACATCTGCCACAAACAAAAACTAACTTGCTAGTTAACCTGCCTTTGATGTTGCTGCACCTCTTATGTGTCCATAGCTTGCACCGGGTACATCTTATAGAGTTACTACCTACTCCTTTTCTACATACTGAGCAGGGCCATCTACCTGAAGGGGTTTGTGTTTTATCTACCTTCCTACTTATTAGGATTTTGGTTTTAGCTAGGTTGACTCTAAGGCCCTTCAGTTCTAGACCTTGCTTCCACACCTGAAACTTCTCCTCTAGTTCTGATAGTGACTCCGCAATTAGGGCAAGGTCATCAGCATAGAGGAGCTCCCAGGGGCAACCTGTCTTGAACTCCTCTGTGATTGCCTGGAGGACTATGATAAATAAGAGGGGGCTGAGGACGGAACCTTGGTGGACCCCTACCTCTACCCGGAATTCATTGCTGTACTCATTTCCAACCCTCACCTTACTGGCAGCGTCTCTGTACATGGCTCGCACAGCTCTCACTAACCATTCTTCTATCCCAAGTTTCCTCATTGACCACCAGATAAGGGATCGGGGGACCCTGTCAAAGGCTTTCTCCATGTCAACGAAAGCCAGGTACAGAGGTTTATCCTTAGCTAGGTATTTTTCCTGCAACTGTCTCACTAGAAATAAGGCATCAGTAGTGCTTTTACCTGGCACGAACCCAAACTGCATCTCATCTAAATTGATCCGCTCCCTAATTAGTTGGGCTATGACTCTCTCTGTAACTTTCATAACCTGATCTAACAGCTTGATGCCTCTGTAATTATTTGTATCTAAAGCGTCACCTTTACCTTTGTAGCAGTTGACTATGATGCTGCTACACCAGTCATTGGGTATGACTCCTTTGTGTATCACCTGGTTTGTAATACGGGTGACTAGGCTGTAGCCAACACTGCCAGATATTTTGAGCATCTCTGCAGTGATTCCTGATGGGCCGGGGGCTTTCCCGGTCTTCATACTCTTAATTGCTTTATCTACCCTGGTACTATCAACTCGGAAAGCTGGTCCCTCTATTGGGTCGACATACGGCAGGCTCTCTTTTTCCCATTCATTCTCTTTATTAAGCAATCTATCGTAGTGGCATCTCCAGACCTCTTTCTTTGCAGCCTCATTTAGTGCAAGCGTACCATCATCCATGCGAACACATTTCTCTCCTACAACATCACTATTCTCTCTCCTACACTGTCTTGCAACACGAAATACCTCGAGTCTTTGGTCCTCACGGCGCAGAACATTGGCAAATCTTTCCTTATCTGCTTCCCCTCTGGCTAAATAAACCTGTCGCCTAGCCTCCCTTCTGGCACATTGGTACAATTCCCTGCTACCACCGTTCTTCCAGTCCTTCCAAGCCTGTTTCTTTTGTCTAATAGCCCTGTCTACCTCCTTGTTCCACCACCACGTTACTCTGGGTCGGGAGGGGACCTTACACCACCCACAAATCTGGTCGGTGGCTTTCAACAGGTTGTCCCGCAGAAATCTCCAATTGTCTTCCACGTTGTATGATGCTATATCCCCTTCTATTTCGTTAAATGCTTCAAGTAACTTGTCTCTAAGTCTCTGTCCGTTTGCAGGGTCTTTAAGCTTCCACACCCTTCTCCTCCAAGCCTGTCTAATTCTGGGCACCCATTTTGCCTTGATCCCAAAGTCGCTAACTACTAATCTATGTTGTGGGGTACATTCTTTGCCAGGTTAGGTTTTGGCATTTATAAGCCGCCCTCTTTCCCTATTTCTGGCGAGGATGTAGTCGATTTGGCTAGAGTGTCTGCCGGAGCGGTAGGTGACTAGGTGACTGGCAGGTTTCCTGAAGTTGGTATTGCAGACCATAAGATCGGTTGCATCACAGAACTCCAGCAGTCTGGTTCCCTCCTCGTTGCGGGAACCGAAGCCATAGCCTCCATGTATGCCATGGAAGCCTCCAGCACGACGTCCGACATGACCGTTGAAGTCTCCAGCCACAAAGAGAAGGTCCCTGTCACTCGTCGACGAGGTAGTTTGCAAGAGGGTGTCATAGAATTGGTCTTTCAGACCATCTGGTAGCCCCGGTTGAGGTGCATAGGCTGAGATGACAGTAGCTAATCTATGATGAAGCACTAGTCTGATCTTAAGTACTCTGTCACTTACTCTAACGACCTCGATTACCTTATCCACCCATTTCTCCGCTAGAAGTATTCCTACGCCCCCGACCCCGTCAGTGTTCCCTGCCCAGAAAATCTTGTACCTGTGTTCTTTGCCTGTGAGGAACCTCGCAGAACCTCCTCTCCATCTTACTTCCTGGATGCAGCACATATCTACGCGTCTTCGTTCAAGCATCTCAACAATTTCACCAGATCTACCTTTCAGCGTACCGATGTTGAGAGTGCCAATCCTAACAGTATGGGTGTTGGGGGTGTGGGCCTGTAGCCTGGGAAGGGGAAAAGCAGTGTCGTGTACCTGAAAAGAAAAGAAAACTTGCAATTGGAAGAATTCATAAGCAAAACAGTACCTACAACCTGCAAACATTTCTCAAACTTAATGCGCTACCCAAAGGTAGGGGAGAGGATGGCCAAGGCCACTAGATGGGTTCCGGGAGACAGCCGAGGATGACAGGATGACAGAGGAATGAACTTCCGGTGTGGGGGGGGGGTTACCGCCAGCGAGTAGATAGGGCTCTTAATTGTAGATTTTAAATATTTGAGAGACAACAATGCATAAATCGTAATTTTTAAAAGAGCAATGGATTCTAGGTGAATAACGTAGCATGAATTTAGGAAGCTTAGAAAATGAATAAGTATGAATTTAAGACAACTGAATTCAATTGAATTTCATGGAGAGAAACAAGATAAATAATAGAGGGCAAACTAAAGCGCGAAGGTATGAGATGTTTGAGGCCGTAAATAAATAAAAATCTCTATCTTAACTGCATCTTGGAGACTTCGTCGTAGTATGTCAGCGGAGATAATGGATTGAGATAATTTAGAATGGATTTCTCATTTATATATAGCCAGAACCTGAAGACCTTAAGGAAAAACTACGAGAGAGAGAGAGAGAGAGAGGATGGAGGGGTAGACAGAGGCATGGCGAGAGAAAAGATCATCATCATCATCATATATATATATATATATATATATATATATATAAAGAGAGAGAGAGAGGGGGGACCAGTCAAGCAGCACAACACACTGTAAATTCTTGGGCTGAGAAATCAACACTTAAAAGCCATAATTTTAAGGAGCGATAAGAATTTTTGAATAAAGGAAAATGGGTAGGGGTGGGTAGGTACCGCCAGCGAGTAGATAGGGCTCTTAATTGTAGATTTTAAATATTTGAAATATTATATATATATATATATATATATATATATATATATATATATATATATATATAATGTGTATGTATATTTATAATGTATATGTGTATATATATATATATATATATATGCATTATAATATATATTATATATATATATAGCAATAAGAAAATGGAGGGGAATATGAGGTACTCATCAACTTGTAGACACTGTATTCCGTTGATTAATCTGTTTATTTTATACCTAAATTGACAAAAAACACAATATACAGACACTTATGACATACCATGTCATATCAACAATTAATATTTCAAATTTAAAGGACATTTAGCAATTGGAGAAGGAACAAAAACGAGAGGACTTAGCAGTAAAAATTACCCCTCCCCAAATAGCAGCAGGATTCTTAATACCCACTACTAGAAGGACCCTATCTTCTCCATAGGAAAAAATAATGGAGTACCTCATCACAATATTTAAAAAAAGGTTGGCATATTATTAGTTATTGTTGTTATTATTATTATTATTATTATTATTATTATTATTATTATTATTATTATTATATCAACAACTCCCCAGGAAATAATTTCCACATAGACCACTCCACCACATACAGACCTGACACGCACGCACCCAATAACGTTCATGCCAGGGATCATGTATGTATGGGAGTATTTATATATACATGTGTATGTATGTATGTATGTGTGAGGGGATAGATTATATGTGTCTGTCCCCCTCATATATGGTGACAGTGACTGTTGACTATTGTGGTATGCATGTGCATCTGAGCACATATATGTACTCATGTTTTTGTATCCATGTATATCTGCATATAGTAATGTATACATGCATAGGCATGTATATTGGAGCTCTTATGACTATTTATATGGTTTTATATACTTTTTGTAGGCTTTTTATGTGCCTTATATTCTTATTTTATATTTGTATTAAAATTTGGCAAAATTCATGTGTTTTGCAAATTTCTGAAGAGGCCTAGTGAATCATGCATGTACCCCCATTATATCATTTTCATCTACTAATTATTCCAGCGTACGGGAGCTATAGAGATAGAATGGGGCATGCTAACACTAGGCCGAAACAGCTGTAAGTTTTTGTCCCTTCTCCAATTGCTAAATGTCCTTTAAATTTGAAATTGTTGATATGACATGGTATGTCATAAGTGTCTGTATATAGTGTATTTTTGTCAATTTAGTTATAAAATAAACAGATTAATCAACGGAATATAGTATCTGCAAGTTGATGAGTACCTCATATTCCCCTCCATTTTCTTATTGCTATATAAATTTAGAGTAAAAAAAAACCCTTTTACCCACACCCACTTATTGCACTTGGTATAACACTAGTGCAACAATAATTGGGTACCCTCCTAGCAGTATATTGGATAGATATTATCCCTTAGTGGGTTGGATCCTCAACCCCTAACTCTCTTGTATTATATATATATAGGGACATAAATACACCACCACCAATTGTCAATTGTAGGGGACAGACACATAGACGTATATATATGCATATATATGATGAACCTCTTTCAATTTCCTTCTACCAAATTTATTAACAAGGCTTTGATCAACCTGTGTCTATAGTAGAAGACACTTGCCCAAAGTTCCATGCAGTGGGACTGAACCTTGAACCATGTGGTTTGGAAGCAAGCTTCTTACCACACAGTCATGCCTGCACTTATAAGTTAGTAATTCTATGGCAATCAGTCTGCTAGCCTATCTTTTTATATGGTTGAGGATGCTCATATGTTTAGTAGCACCACTGCTCTAGATGGGGCAATAATATTCTTATTTCTTTATTACCCACAAGGGGCTAAACATAGAGGGGACAAACAAGGACAGACAAAGGGATTAAGTCGATTACATCGACCCCAGTGCGTAACTGGTACTTAATTTATCGACCCCGAAAGGATGAAAGGCAAAATTGACCGCGGCAGAATTTGAACTGAGAACGTAACGTAAGATGAAATACCGCTAAGCATTTTGCTCGGCATGCTAACATTTCTGCAAGCTCGTTGCAATAATATTCTATTGAATGTCTCACTTGATCCTTGTTTTGAGTTGAAATATTTTCTAACTCCAAAGATGAAGGCCATTCATTATTTCTTGTGAGTACTGAAAGCTTCAGTTATATTCATTATATATTTCTTCTAATTGTTAGGTTCTTGAAATTGATTGCTGACCAACCTCACTGGAGTTTTCTTCAGTCAAATATGTTTCTTCTTACTGGATATTTCTTCATCTTGATTGGAGTCTGTCATATTCATCATGGAATTAAGTCTTTGGAATTATCTCATATTTTGAAAGGTAAGAAAACTATATCTTTTCTAAAAACTTACATTTGTTGTCATATAAGAGAGGGTTAATATAACAGCTAGACAGTCTTCTTTAGATTAGATGATTAAATTGATGCATTTAATAATTTACTGATTTCAGTTAAAATAGAAGACAATGGGACATGTTAATTTTTTTTAATTAGTAAGTTTGGAGGAAGAGGGCATGCCCCATGGCCTTTGCAGGCTCTCTGAGACTGATAAACTTGATGCTGTAAATTTTCTGTTTAAACTGTTTCAGGTCAACAGCAGCAGCAGGACAAACATGAGCAATGAGAAGGTTCCAGAGAAATGATGCTATGGGAAGGAAGGATGGGGGTAGTGCTTATTATAGTGCTGGGGCAAGGATGATAAGAGGTGGAGAGATTAGTGGGTTAGTGGTGTCTGATTGGTGGTGGTATGAAACCAACCAGCTCTGGGAACAGAGGCCACTATAGGCAGAGACAGCATACCAGTGGGTCAGAAGCTAGAGTGTGTCTATGATCCTGCTTAAAATATTAATTTCTGTCACTGATCAATATTTTATTTAGAAACAGTTGATTGGATTTACTCTAGTATATTACTCTCTTTTATTTCTGTAAGTCATTGTTTGCCTTCCCTTCTCTCTCACCAAGCCATTCTCATTTTTTTCAGCCTTCTCTACATTCATTAATTCAGGTCTTGCTCCCGTAATATATTTTTACTCAATTACTGTATTGTTCTGTACACCTTATTTCTTTACCCCACAGCTACTCTCATACCACAGTATTATTATGTTCAATATATCTTGGTTCTATTAATTATAGTACTGCTCTGATTTATAAGGTTAAAGGAATATGAGATTTTGTAGTGTTCATGTTTTTCAAGAACATGAGCATCAATTACAAATGAAGATTTCCATTGTGCAACAGGGATGGCTCTCTGAGATCTCACTCTCACTTTGATACTGTATTTATTTAGGATGCTTTTTAAAAATATTCCTTTTACGTATTTTTTGTTGATTTCAGACTCTTCCAGTCAAACTTCCACTAAAACATCTCCAGGATTCCCAACTTGTGCCAGTTTACTTAGTATTGAATCAACATTGTTTTTGGGAAATAGTCTCTTGTATTTAGGAGCATCATTAATGTAAGTTCAATATTTTAACTACCTCTTCTAGAGTTTATTTTTGTGGACAGTGTACAGTTTGGATTATTGCTGAGTGGTATCAGTTCACTTGCAGAGTCCTTGGTAAATGAATATAACAAATATATATTTCACACATCCATATCTAGCTGGTGGGACGCTTGGGAAAACACTGCATTGTAGTTAACAAATATGTTACCCACTTTAATCCTACCTACTGGCTCTTGGATGCATTTAATGAAATTCATTCTGTTGCAAGCATTCAGACAAGGTGTCTACTCTGAGCAAGGCCTTTTCTCAAGTCATTTAATTCCTTAGCATTCAGATTACTGTCAAATGTACTGCTTATTTATTCTCACTATTTTGAATTGATCATGCATTATCTTCTATTTTGATGAGGTAACTGTTAATTTTTAGAATGATATTGTAGGGTTGGTGTAAGATGCCAGATCTGGCCAGTTTGAACATAAAACAGGTAGAATACTTCGCTGATTTGACTGCTAAATGGTTGAAAACAGAGTACTGCATTAGATTTATTTAAATCTCACTGAAGTCAACTTTGTCCTTCCTACTTCTGGAGATGATGACATTCATTTCCAGTAGAGTAACTGCAAGGTAGGTTAGCAGAACACTGAGTGAGTAGTTCATAGTTTCAATCACCTCAGTTGTAATAGATTTGTCAGTTTTTTTCCTATCATCAAAACTGCAACTATTTTAGCTCCCTCTAGTAAAAATGTTAGAATCTTTATATTGTATTAAATACGAAACTAATAATACCACAAAATGGTGACAATGAACCCCACATCTCTGATACCAATCTTCATGTGTATCTATAGTAAAGAAAAATTGGTTTGAGAGAAACCATCTGTCTGCAGGCTTTATCCACAATAAATATTGAACTCAGGACTGCTAGCCAACTGTAAGGAATGGTATCTATAAGTTACCTTGAGGAATGAAAAATTGTGATGTTTCCAACCCTTATTCTTTGTCTGGGAGAGAGAGAGTTGGTGATGTAGGGAAGTAAATTGATGCACACCATCACCAATTTTTTGGGATTCTTAAGTTTTACCTTATTTTAGAAATATTGTGGTTATATTCAACAGTGTCATATTGCATCACTAGTTGTTGACTGCTACTATCAGTTTAGTAATTTGTGGTCTGTTTATGGGATACTGTGAAGTACCAACAATTCAGTCATTCATTTTATGGAAATACAGTATAGTAAGCAATTTCAGAAATTGTTTTATAAGTATTCCACTAATAATTAATTTTGAAAACTTGTGCACATTTTCAAACCATACAAATCATTTCCTGAAGGCTTCAAATGTTGATTCAAGCTGGAAGGAATTTCTTTTTATAATGGAGTCAAATAATCATGACAAAAATATGTTGAAGAAACAATGGTTGTGATTAAGAAGTTTGCTTTGCAACTTTGTGAATGAATTTGATAGATGGAAACTGTGTAGACATCCATTGTATGTTATATGTGGCTTTGTGTTTGTTCATTTCTTGACAAGTGGTACCGATTTGTTTATATCTGTAACTTAGCTGTCCTGCAAAAGAGGCCAATAGAACAAGTACCAGACTAAGAAACCTACATTAAACACTAGGCTGCATGTCTTATGTAAGCAAAATTTAATCAGGCAAGAATGAGTTTGATCTTTTCCCACTCATTGTGGTTCTCCTGTATCATATTTGTCACAAAGTTTTGGAGCTTGTTGAAGTTTGTTTTCAATACTAAACATCTATAAGTAATTAAGGTATCTATTTAAGGGATTTCAAAATCACATCCTACTGTCTTGAAGAAAAAAACAAATTGGGTAATTTAGTTCCAAGCACACTGTCTATAGAGAGAAAAAAATAAAATGGGTAGTCACATCTGCTTCATCAGTTGAGGCTAAACAAGGCATCTATGCCTTCAACAGAATTCCAAGGAAGACAATTGGTGGTACTGAGTGAATTAAAGAGTACTATCAAACTGGTCAATTTTCAGAGCTATTCAATGGAATCCTTGTAGAGAAATCATCCTTCTATGGGTATTTCCTATTGTGAACATTTACTGTTGCTGCATATAATTCATTAAAATCCAAGGAAAGAGAGAGAGAGAGAGAAAAAAATCAAGTAACCAACGTTCTGTTTATTGTAAGCCATAACAAGAGATTTCCAGGCTTTTATGAAAATTGAGCAAGGTCTGAATTTTTTTTTATTGAAACAAGTCAGAAGGGAAATAATTTGCACCCAAATTCTAAGAAAACAAATAGACATTGAAAGTAAGTAGATAATGCATAGTACAAATTATTAAATGTAAGCAGATAATGCATAGTACAGACTATTTGAAATTTGATATAAATAAAATAAACCAACACGCTTTGGATCACATGAGGAAAAAAATAATGAATTCTTTTATTACAGATATGCCAGCCAAGCTGGAGTGTTAGTTACCTTGTTCCTTGGCTTCAGTTACATTGAGATAATGCACATTAGAAAGTAAGTATATCTCAGTTTGTGAAGATTTAAAATTTAACATTACTTCTTTATGAAGTAAAAGTGATACACTGATGGAAAGTAGTTAAGCCTAGATTTAAGACCTGACCAAGACTTCATTTTTGGATAGAATCCTCCATTTTACTTTACTAGCCTCATGACATATCTATTATATGAACATCAGAACACTTGTCTCCTCATGTTGGTTTGGAGAAAGCAATTTCAATCCCTCAACTACCACTTCAGCAAAAATTTCCAATAGCTGATTTACTGGACTGTTGCTATTTCATTATCTCTCTGCTCTCTAGGCAAAAACAACAGGCAGCTGCACTCCATTTGTTTCAGTTCTTGGAAAGCTGAACAGCCAACACACCTTGTGCTTTCATTTATCGTTTTGAAAACAAAGAAGGTGCATATCTAGTTGGGGGAGGAGCGAACACAAACGCCTTATTAAAAAAGGGGGGAGAAAGAAAAATTACTCGACATTATCATCTTTGTAACATTTTCTATTGTTGCTATGTCAAGGTAGAATTTTTTTGTATTTTACATGAGAATTGTTTCATGTATTCTGCAACAAAATGATGAAAACAAGCAGCTATTACAAGTGGCAAGAGGAAAAAGTGCTAGGCTATATCTCAGTAATACAGTATGTTAAAACATTTACAGTCTATCATTCAGTAGTTGTCTGAGATAAAATAGTATCACAAGAGCCAGACCTGGTGCTGAGCAGCAATGCATAAGTTGGCAAACCAAATGGTTAGGTTTCATCCCCATCTCCATTTATGTATATATTAAGAGCAGGGAAGCAAGGATATACTATCAGTATGCATAACTGTTCACATACATTTTCTTTATCCCAAGATGTTTGCTTGATAATAGGATGCTGTCCCTCACATGGAAAACGTGACAATAGTCATCAAGATTTATTACAAAATGAAAAAGAAAAACTAGTAACAGCAATATGAAGCTGGCAGTGACACAAACATGGTGTTATATATTTAAATACCTCCCACCCTCAAAAATTATTACTAATCAGGCAAACCAATGTAAAAAAAGAAAAAGAAGTGTTTAAAGGATAATCTCAGAAATATTACAATAATTTTTTTGTAATGTTTGCAAATGAATGCATTGTTACAAGTGTCCAACCCACAACATGAATAAATCAACTGCTTCCACTTGATTGAGAGTTCAGATCAGTAACCTGCCACTACCACCACCCTAGCTGGCTGCAGTCTTTAAATCTATTTGTATAATAATTTCTTTCAGCTAGACAAGGCCATTATTAGTTGGATATAGGAAGGATGCAAGACATAAAAAGTAAAAAAAAAAGGGTGGAATTAAAATAATTCTGAAATGAGATTTGTCCATTCCACAAGAATGTTTAAATTCAGCAAGAATAAAGTTAAAATTAGTTTAATAAATAGATTATTTCTATTTACAGATATCTTGAATTGAAAAATTTCTGAAAAAAAAACAAACCAAAACCACTGCATTCCCACTCACTGTGATATTTTCTTCGTTCTCTTTTGTTAAAAAAATTCTGTATTTATTAAAATAAACAATTAACAAAGCATCATTATTGTTGTAATTAGTGCAACAGTTGAAGTTCTCCACAAACCAAGATTACTTATGTTGCTAGTTCTTGGTAAAAAAAACACATGCTTGTTCTAAGTTTTTCATATCCATTTACTACCAGCCTTCAGCATCCTGTTCATCTAGAGGTGAAGGTGTTAATCTTTAGGAAATTTCTAATTTAGAATTTCTTATTAGGGCAATTTCAGTTACACTACATTTTTAGAAACAAATGTGTAACTTTTTCTAAATGTTTGTTTTGTGTAATTTGACTTAATAGTATTTTAATCCTGTAATAAAGTGGGGGACTGTTGCATCAAGAATAACATTAAAGAATTCAGTTTCTATAAAATGTTTACATTATACAATCTGAAAATGAAATCAAAAGGGATATTTTTGTACAAATCTGTATAGAAGTTAAGAAAAGTTGTCTAATGCAAAAACTATTTTTGTTTACATGAAAATCACACACAAAACCAACATATTAAATAGTGTTTTGGCTGCATAGGGATATTGGTTTGATGTATGCGGAAGAAAGCCGTAATGGTTGGAGTCTTCTAGGATAAAAGTATTTATAAACGTAATTGCTTAAAGAAAAAAAAAAAAAAAAAAAAGGCAGCAATGTTTCTTACACTGTCAAATTCTATAAGTTATAATTAACATTTAATGCATCTACAGAAGAACAATAAGACATTTGGCTTTTTTCTCATTTTATTTTTTTAATGCTTTTCTTCATTGTCCCACAAATAAATTGATTTCCACATCTATACTTGAGGTAAATTTAAAGAGAATGAATAGTTGTTTTAAAAATGTGTGTATATATATAAAAAAAACCCACTGCACTGTTAATGGGACATAAGTATAGTTGTGAATTTAAAAGATTTGTATGACAGAAAAAAAAAAGTAAAAACCAAAAAACTAGCAGTCTTGTTAATTTATCAATAGTGACAAAATAACTACGATTAAAGGCTTGTTTGGGTAACTGCAAAAACTTTTTTAATGAATAAATAAACAAAATAACTAATTCATTTTAGATTTAAATTGGAAAAAAAAAATAGGTGGTTAAAAAAATAACATAGAAGATTAAAAAAACAGAAGTATGAGGAATAAGTTTAGGTTTGATTTAAAGAATTTTAACTAGTTTGGAGGTGGGGGGACTGGAAATTAAAAAAAAAAACTAATAGATCTAGAATTGTGTTGGTTCATGGAGAACTTAACGCTTGTTTAAATTGTGCTGTTTAGGAGGCCAGCACATAGTGGTGATGATAAAGGTAGAAATGAGACTTTCCACATACTGAAGCCAAGGGGGTGGAACACAATAAACAAACAATAAAATGTTTGTTATTTTAGCTGACAATAAGTGTTTTGGTAGTTTCTTCTTCCTCTTCTCAATCCTCCATTTTGAAAGGGTGTGGGGTGGAGGTGGGGTAATAGTAAAATCCCAGCTGTAAATTCATCTGATTAAACATTAACAGTCCAGAAAATTGGCTGCCATCAATAGCTCAAGAGCTATTTCTGGGGCTATAGGGAATTCTGGGATTTCAGTAGAGCTGTTAGTATATCGTACTTTGTATGTAAAATACATGCACACCTTCTGGAGAACATGGGAGCTGAAAAAAAAAAAAAAAAAAATCATTGCCTGTTTGAAGCCATGTGTGTGTATTTATATATATATACAATTAAACCTTGGGAGAGGCATTATGCCGGTAATACACATACGAAATATATATATATATATATATATATACACACACACACAAACACATCAGTGGGTCTGTACCCAAAAGTCAAGTGGTTGTGAAGTAAAACTTCTTAATCAAACAGCTGTGTCTGTACCTATTGTGGCTTTGTACAATAACTACCATTTGTTTAGTTATGCATGTAGTTTAAATTTATAACAGATGGTCAACTCTGAAAGGACAAAATACAGGCTCCAGAATGTCCAGTGTAACTAAACATTTCACTTTTTGTACAACTAGTACATATCATCTTTGATGTGGTTTAACATCACCAGCTGGACCTTGGGTGCCTGGAGTCCACTCCTTTATACAATAACTTGGCCTTGACTGTTTCAGAGGCTATGAAAAAAAAGTCAAAGATGCTGTCTTTCCTCCTGACTATACTA
Source organism: Octopus bimaculoides (assembly GCF_046866305.1). Classification (NCBI taxonomy): domain Eukaryota; kingdom Metazoa; phylum Mollusca; class Cephalopoda; order Octopoda; family Octopodidae; genus Octopus; species Octopus bimaculoides. The sequence continues at coordinate 29,182,849 of NC_142941.1, read as the reverse complement.
TTACAGCAGCTACCAGTGGAAACTGAGTTAAGACAACTGTGTCAGTGATCAAGTCACAACAGGTGTGACAAACCCAAGAAAAAATTGAGAAATGAATTTTACAGATTTTCTGCTTTTAGATGGCTAAATTGGCTCTGCCAAGACAAATTCTGTTATAAATATGTGATGTATGTATTAAATATTTAATACACGAGGTGCATTCAAAAAGTATCTGACTTTATTTTTTCCCCACCAAAATCAATACCACATGGGCAGAATCCTTTGGGTATTCCTGCACATGTGTGAAAATTTTTGCACCAGTAGGTCCAGTTCTCAGCTGTTATACCTAGAGTACAGATGTGTAATGCGTACTCGCTGGATTCTCGTTTTCACATAAGATGACCAAACACACCAAGCAGAGAGATACTGCATCAATTTTTGCCAAAAGCTTGATGATACTCAAGCTCAAACCATTCAGAAAATTCAGGTGGCCCTTGGCGATGATGTTATGGGCAAAACTCAGATCAAGGGGTGGTACAACCGCTTCAAACATGGCTGCACCTCAGTGGAGAGCGAGGCACGCTTAGGTAGGCCATCCATAAGCTGAAATAAGGAGCCGATTGAGAAGGTTCAGCGAATAGACATGGAAGACTGTCATGTAACAATTCAGGAAACTGCTCACAAAGGGGGAATAAGCACAGGATCAGTGCACTCCATTTTAACAGAATATTTATGTATGTGGAGAGTGTCAGCAAAATTCGCCAAGGTGCTGGTTGAGCAGCAGAAGCAACTCTGCATGGAAATCACTGAAGACATGTTGCACTGGTGATGAGACATGGGTTTATGGTTATGATTAAAAACCCAAGTTCCAGACTTCCCAATGGAAGCGTCTGTCATCATCAAGGCTTAAAAAGCACAACAGGTTCACAACAATGTGAAGGTAATGTCGACCTGTTTCTTTGACTCCCATGGTATTGTGCATCATGAATAGGTACTACAAGGCCAAACAATCAATATGAAATACTAGCAGGCAGTTATGTGTTGCCTTCATGGTGCTGTGTACCAAAAATGACTGAACATGTGTGCATCGAAAGTGTCTGAACATGTGGGTGCTGAAGAATAAGCCACTTCACAACAATGCGCCTGCTCATTCCACCCACATAATCCAAGCTTTCCTGGTAAAGAACAGCACATCACTTGTTCGACAGGCTGGCACGATGTGACTTCTAGGTCTTCTTTCCCAAACTGAAAACCATGCTGAAAGGGAAGCGATTTGAGTCACAAGAGGAAATCATGAGAAAAATGATGGCAAAGCTCCATATCGATCCAGAGGTGTTACCAGTAATGGCAGAACAGCTAGGAGAAGTGTATGAACTCTCAAAGGAAATATTTTGAAGGTGATTAAATAAAATTTGTGAAAATTTTTTTTAATGGATACTTTTTGAATTCACCTTGCATATACAATAATCTTTTTATTTAGTTACATTTGAGGGTGTTTTACACTTGATTCAGAGGGCAAGAATAAAAGTACACTTACGGAATCTCACGGAAATTGATCTCATTAGTCTCGTTCTCAGAGAACTGACCTGAAAAAGAGGAAAATGAGGTTTAAAAATAACATTAATTTTTATACACAAAATCTTAGTAAAAAGAAAAAAAAAACTTGTGCTACAATTCTCATGATGAATAGTTTCCTATGTTGTGTTGGTTAGATTTGGAAATTAGTTTGCTTACATTTGTACTACCTTTGTTGCTGGTTAAACCTATCAGGAGCCAACAAAGGCTCATCTATGTCATTCAACATGTTAGGAATCACAGCCAAATATCCCTTAAAGTATATTTCACAGTTTTTTTTAAAAAAAAAGATACGTTAGATAATGCAGTCCTAGATTCACAATTCCAATCGGATAGTAGCCGCACAGCTTCCAATCATAGGTCTACTCAATCAGTTATGACCTGTGCCCAAAACTCAAAACCCATTACTTTTTACTGATCTCTAAATGGGGAGGGAACTTGTGGAAGAGGAAGAACCAAGAAGACATGGGATGACGAGGTAGGAAATGATCAGCAGATGTTGAGCCTCACAGAGGTGACAAAAGACCAAGACATTTAGTGATTTGCTGTGCTTGAGGAGGCACACCCAGCTAAAATCCAGGACACAAAGGCATGATCCTTATGTCTATGCCTAACCCTCACTACCATCATACTCCCCACACTCCATTCTCTCTCATGTACCTAGCTGTACAAAATATGTTCCTGTTGAATCCCTTCTTCATAACATATCCTAATACCCCTTCCCTTTACCTGTGCTCACTCATCATCCCTACTCCATGCTCCCACTCTCCTTTTGCAATCCCTGGTCCACTACATTTTCACTCTCTCCCTCTCTGCTTAGGGTAGCCATGTTTCTCCTCTTCTTTTGTTCCTCAATACTTCTCCCTGGGGTAGCCTTCTGATTTGTCAGTTTCTGTTAATCCCTTGCAGATGGATTTAGTACTGGCAGCCTGGGCTGTGTGCTGGTATTAGGCCATTCAGTGACTACATAATTTTTCATACATGGAATTTTATAGTGTGTCATCACAACCAGTTCCTTGTGCCTCTGAACTTTATATTTCAGAGGCATACTGATTGTGAGAAAATTAATGAAGAAGTCAATAGCAATATCAATGCTCTTACAGATCGCTCTGGTTTATGAAACTGAGCAGAAGTATTATTCACTTTTGCAAGCTTCTGAGTGGAAGTAATATTCACTCTTTCACACTAACAACAGAGATATGTTTGACTATACACCAATCACTTGCATATAACCTCATCTGTGGGCTTCACATAACAATAACTAAAAAAACCCAGCTTATCCGAAATTCCAAACAGAAATGTAGGTTGCAGCCATAGCCATCATCCACTATTATCAGAAATTCCTAACAGAAAAGTAGGTTGCAGCCATAGCCACTATGCAACTGTACACTAATGTGGCAACGGCCTCAGCCATTGTCCAGCAACACACACACTGTACCATTTCCCACCTGCAAGGGGTTAATGTGCATGGAAAATGCACATTAAATGATGATGAACACTGAACTAATTGTTCCAAATCTTTCCTGGATTTCCCCTCTAAGTTGATGATAATGTAAAAAATATTAGAAGTATAAAAAACCATTTGGACCAACTTAGTTATTGACAGATTTCAGAAAGAATTTCAATGTAGAAGATGCAAAGTAGGCACTAACCACCCAAAAAAGGTTAGCAATTCATGACAAACATGCCAATGTAATGCATTTTATTCAATAAAATGGTCAATATTTTGATGCTAGACAAGTACAATTTATGCCATACCTTTCAACTTACATTGAAATAGACTGATAGGTGACAAATGTTACAGTCACATGTTGATAGTGAAGCTGCAAAATACCTTACATCAAAAGAAGTCTTTCTGCCTGTATTCAGTGTTATTACTGAGTGAGGAGTGTGGGAGATGGAGCTACATCATTTGCCTCTGGTTGAGAGAGAGTAACTTTTACAGACAAACTGTATAGAATAGTAATAATGATGATGATGCTAAATGTCAATGTTCTAATCTTTGTGACTGGTAACTTTAACAGACATGTTGGGCACCACTGATGGATTCCATGGTGTACATGGAGTCAATAGCTTTGGATCTAGAAATGAAGAGAGTTCTGTGATACAAATGACCTGATGAATCCTCTAGGGCAAAGGTTCTCAACCCATTTTGGCCAAAGGCCCTCTTTTGACCCTTGGAATCACAAATGCCCCCCCCCCCCCAATTTTTATTTTTCAATATACTACTTATTTTGATATCACCAGATAATGATTAAAAAATAAAGGGCGTCATTTTACATATGCGCTTGTACACAGTTGGGAGTACAGATGTACAAATTGAAATGCAAAATTGCGACACTTATGAGGTCAATGTGTTGTCTATCAAAATAAGTTCTCTTTGGTGCAAGTAAATGCCGATGAAATCATTTCAAACCTTTCCTATTTCCCTTATCAAAACAGCTAAAAGTTGCGCAACAATTTGACATACGAGTTATTGTCACCCAGGAAGAGGATTTTTTATGTTCAAGAAAGAGAGTGTATTTGATAGAAATTGGTGAAATACATATGTACTTCATTTAAGTAACAAAAATCAGCCCCCTTTTAAAATGATGTAAAAAAATCTGAAAATTTGTCATATTAAACATTCATTTCTTATTCAGGATCTAGTTTGTTTCATTCACAAAGTCTGCATTTTTTAAAAGGCAGTAAAAAGCCTGACAATTGGTTATCTTGATGTAGTTTTCCATGCTTATTCCTATGAAGCCATAAACATCTGGAGAAAAAATTTGACACACAGAATTCTTTTTTAATTTGTGGTTTTAAAATATGGACAGTCTGAATCTCCCATTTGTTTCTCTTTATAATTTCCAAATAGTTTTTTAAATACTTCAAAATTAAAATTGTGTGCCAGAAACAGTAGTTGAAAATTAAGGAAATAGATTTTTGGGAGATCTCTTGTTATGACTGACTTTTATTCCATTATTCTAATATCTTCTGAAACTAAATACATATACATGTATAAATGCATACAGAAAGATACAAGTAGATATACACACACACATACATTTTTTTACAGAGTTTTATATACATCCTTGTATGTATATATATATATATATATATATATATATATATATATATATATATATATATATATAAATTCAAAAAAGGATAAAAATCTTTTACAAGAATTCCTGATAAAATTCTTGTAAAAGATTTTTATCCTTTTTTGAATTTATTAATCAAATATATACACGGAATATATTCAATGCTGAATTTTTATTCCTGTCTCCACACATGTACCAAAAACAACCGGGAAGTATTCCCGCTTCTTTGATGAAGATATATACAGATAAACTTCATTCCCTTTGCTTTGTCGGATAGGTAGAGTGTTCGTTTTTGGTGATGTGAGAATTCTGTTTATATGTTTTATTTTTTTTAACTATACTATGCTGATGAACGAAATCTAGATTCATTCTAGTAATCGCGAAATCGGTTGATACATAGTTGAGTTATTTAAAAGAAAGTTGGTTTTCTTCTGTTGGTTGTTTTCCTTGCATTCGGTACTAAATGTGTTTATTTTGGGAAGTCCAGTGTGTGGCATTATTCTGTAGTAATGCCCCTTATATAAATATATATATATATATAAATATATATATACTGAATATATTCGACGCAGTAAATATTTTCTGCGGATATATTCCTGGAATTGGCGCGCCAAAACGAAGACTTTTGAATTTTACCATTAAGCTGTAATTAGCAGAACCATATGCACGCGCACCCATGGCGGTGGGCAACTATGTATACGATTCTGATAATTGCTGTTACATTACAAATCAGGCTGATGAGGAATAGACAAATGGTAAGAATTTGTTAAATCCGAAACCTGGTTCCTGTTTAATAATGATTTTTTTAGATGATTTTAAATGTCTTGCCCGCTCACGTTTTTGGTATGCTGCTATATTTCATGTTGAGAACTTTTTAGGTCTTGAGATTGCAGATAATATTTCTGAATCTCTGATTCTTTAAATGTGCTGGCCCCCTGATAATTAATCGATATTAATTAATATATTAATATATGACTAATTACCAGATCTTATAATAATATAAATATATATATATTTGGCGTTAGGAAGGGCATCCGGTTTCACCAGTCCTCAGTCAAATCGTCCAACCCATGCTTGCATGGAAAGCAGACGTTAAACGATGATGATGATGATGATGATATATATATATATATAATACAAAATGGGACAAGACTGCAAAACATCCAGATAGCCGATACAAAGAAAACAAGGACAGTGAAGTGAAAAGAGGAGAGAAAGTGAGCATGAAGAGAAGGCAAGGAAATGTGAGAGAGGGGGAATGAAAGAACAAAGAGTGGAATGAAGTAAGTGTGAAAGGGCTGATAGAAAGAAGGAAAGAATAAAAGAATAGAGTCGTATAAGATTTAGATAAATATATACTTACATATAAGAGACCAAAGTGTACGTACGCCACTATATATATATATATATATATATATATATACAAAATTAAAAAATGGGACAATATTTTGGCATATCTATATATACAATTGTGCCCCAAAGATTTGCTTCTTCATAACCTTGAGAAAATTTAATATTTCTTTTCTACAAATATGCTTCAGATCAAGTAGATTCTGATTAAATTGGAATTCATTATGGAAATTGTTTGTCCCTAAAGGAGTTTTTGAAAATTCACACCATGAGGCTTTGTTGTATGTGTATATATATATATGTATATATACGTGGGTGTATACGCATTATTTTAATTATATCTTTATACACGCACATACACACAAAAAACTGGCACATCATTGGTTACGACAATCACAAGTATCCCAAACTTCTTCATCACTCTTCCAACTGTCTGCTTATATTGCCAAAGGACATGCAGCATGTCACTGGCATTTCACATAAATTCCAGGATTATGTGAAAAGTGCGAAGACCGTCAGTTGACTTTCTTCTATAAAAGTATTAAAAAATTATTTGGCAATTAAGAAGAGAAACAAATGGTAGATTCAGACTGTCTGTATTTTAAAACAAACAAATTAAAAAAAAAATTGTGAGGGACGGGAGATTCTTTTGTTGTTGCACAATCATATCAATTCCATTATGCAGAAGACAGAATTGAAAAAATTTTGTAAAAATTTGTAAAATTGCAAAAGTTATGAAGGGTTTTAGCACGTGCTTACATCATAATTCTGCCCATTTATATATATATATATATATATCTATATATATATATATATATATATATATATATATATATATATATATTACAATTAAAAGGGTAAAGGTTTATTAATTTATTAATAAATCAACAATCAATAATTTTTACCAAGCCCATCGGTATGTAAACACCATTATCGGTGGAGAAACTTATTTAAAAGTTCTTATACATTTATAAACATAATTAAGGGATCAGCAAACATTTGCTTCACCACATACCGAAGTTCAGAAATAGCAGCTAAAAAAGCTGAGGTAGGTTATGCTTTCAGGTTGTGTCGATGCATGATGGTCACTCGTTCATGCATGCACAGTTTGCTAGCATAGTCGAATTTACTACTGGAATATCATACCGATGAAGGAAATTGAGTATTATCGCTCATAATCCAGAAACGCGTCTATGATTAACTTCGAATGGTTAGTTTTCATTGTTTTTGCCTTTGTGAGTTACAAGTAATGCTATCTGTTGGAATCTCAGCTTTTTTAGCTGCTATTTCTGAACTTCGGTATGTGGTGAAGCAAATGTTTGCTGATCCCTTAATTATGTTTTTATATATATATATATATATATATATATATATATATATATATATATATATATAGAAGGTTTAGATTTAGATTCAAGATTGAATATGGTACTTATGTTTAGGCACCAGAATATAGTATGGAATGGTATTATACAAAAACCATTCCAAAAAAACTAGGTGATCAAAAAATATTTTACCTCTTATAATTCCTAATTTATCCTTAAAGTTATGGAATAATACCGAAGAAGCACTAAACTGGTTTAAATCTATTGACAACACTGGTAACTTTTCTTTTATTCAGTTTGATATAAATAACTATTATTCTAGCATATCCCCTATTCTCCTAAATAAGGCTCTCATTTTTGCTATGAATCGCTCCCTCATTACTAAGGATAAGATAGACATTATTTTGTTAGCTAGAAGAACTATTATTGAATTTGATAGCAAGCTCTGGACTAGAGTCGATACCTCAGATAATTTTGATATACCAATGGGGTCGAGCGATTCGGCTGAGGTTACGAATCTAGTAGGAGCTTACCTCTTATTGCTTAAACAAAGAAATCCTGGAGCTAAAAGGCGGTCTATATAGGGATGATGCTTTATTCATCATCCCTAGTAATAATAAATCTTTAATTGAGAGAATAAGAAAGAAAATTAGGAAATTTTTTAGAAGTTCTAACTTAAATATTACATTCGAATATGGCAATAAGATTGTAAATTTTTTAGATACCACTCTTAACATAGAAGCTAGATTATACCACCCATACAGAAAAGAAAATGAAGTTACTAGATATGTAAGTAGATTTTCCAATCATCCACCAAATGTATTAAATTCTTTAGTTAAAAGTATTTCCGAGAGAATTTCTAAATTATCTTCTAACATTGATATATTTAATTCTAATTCAAACTACTATAATGAGGCTTTGTCCAAAGCTGGATATGCCCCCAAAATTTCTTTCCTTAGTCCTCGTAGGACATCTCTCCTTGATGCAGATAATAATAATAATAATAATAATAATAATAATAATGATAATAATAATAATAATCATAAATGTTATAACAAACCTAATAACTTTAGTAGTAGTAATAATGGACCAAATAAAAAGCAACCCTTTATGCCTAAAAATTTAACTAATAAGGAAAGTAATAAAGTACTTTTTAATAGTAAACTACATGCTAACACTAGAATAAACCAATGTTAGTAGACAGTAATGGTGAAACTAATGATATAAATAAAAAGTATCCCGCATCTAAAAGAACTACCAATCATAATAACATTGCTCTGAGAAGTAATAGTAATCAAAGTATACCCCATACTCACCCACACAATAAATTTAAGAGAAAAAATAAAAACTCTATCTGGTTAAATATCCCCTTCAACTGTGCAATATCCACAAATATTTACAAAAAATTTATGAATATTTTACAAAAAAATTTCCCTTCTTCCCACAGATATAGTAGAATTTTCTCTTGTCATACAGTCAGAGTTTCTTACTCTACCCTTCCTAATGTGGATTCAATCATAGCTAGGTTAAACAAAAAGAACATCAGGTCAGCTAGAATAAATGAAGTTAAAAATAGTGGATATGGTTATATGAATACAAATAATAATCTAGCAAATGCCAATAATGACACTACCAGTGAAAATAACAATGACAATGGAAATTATGAGGATAATAACAATATGCTTAGTCATGCCAACCATAATTTCAACCAGCAAATAGAATGCAGCAGTAATGATGTTGTGGTTCTAACAGAAGTTGATGATGGGCTCTACTCCAATGAAAATAATAGGAATCAGGGACCTAGAATAATTCTAACTGATAGCACATCAGGATACGAGTTACGTAATGATGGAAATGATCAATATATACCTAATAGTAGAATTGAGGAATCGACAAATAATATTAGTGTAAATAATTGTAATAATAATAATAGAGATATTAGAAATAATATAGGTGGGGTTGATAGCACCACCATGTGCAACTGCAGAAATAAGTCCCATTGTCCTTTATTAGGAATTTGTTGCACCCGTAACGTAGTGTACAGATGCATTATTAGTACAATAACCGAGAATTATATTTACATAGGATGTAGTATTAATGTGAGACAGAGAATATATAACCACAGGTCCTCTTTTAGACTTAGACATAAGGCAAATAGTACGACATTGGCAAGTAAAATTTGGGAGTTAAAAGATAATGGTATTAATTTTAGCCTTAAATGGGAAATTATAAAAAGAGCTCAACCTTATAGAAATAATAGATATGGATGTGAATTATGTTCTATGGAAATATATGAAATTTTTAAACTTAGAAATAATCCTAATCTAATCAATAATAGATTAGACCTCAGGGTATCGTGTGTACACTGCTCTACTCGCACTTTTAAATTTAAAAAAAAAGAAGTTTTTTATAAAGTAGTTAAAATTATCAAATTATAGTATTTTAACTTCCACCATGGTCATCTAGGGCTATTAATTAGCACATATTTTAAATTGGAAATTGAACCTTTATAACTTATATTCCTGATCTCTCACCTTTACATTTAATCTACTTGTGATAAATAAGATTTAAAATATACTCCATAGAAGATATTCTTTCACACCACTTCTGCTATTGCTGTTAGTTTCTCAATATGTATCTTAACCCTATATAGCTTATAAGAATAGAAAATTTTCATAAGTTTTTATGTTATTTAATGCTTGACTTTAAAAGAATCATTATTGTTGTTGTTATTTACATTATTCCAGGGCTTACAACAATAGTGTCTTGTTTATTTTGTATTTTTTTACTTAAATAAATCTAATCCTTATGCCCAAAATTAATCTAATCCTTATTCAATTAAGATTTTTCAATTAGCCCATGTTAATCTTGAAACAAATCCATGACTAATAAAACTTTTAATCAATCATCATGTTCCTGTATTGGATGTCCTTGTTAATTCCTAATATCCTTTTTCTTTTTCTGTCCCTTAAACCTTAGTAAACCCATAAACTAGTATAAATCCTATACTAATTTTTCTTCACATTATAAAAATAAAGCTTAAATTTTATGTGCCTTCTAAATAGTATTATTAAAATAATTCAAAATTATCTTCATGAACCCAATATACTTAATATCCTTAGACTTTACACCTTATCTATAGCCTCTGAATTCAATATCATGTTTATTATAGAGATTATGTAACAAATTATACTTTACACTTCTATATTTAACTGTGCGTGTATATTACTTATTTTTGCTTTTGTGTCTTCTGCTTTTCTATTAGAAACGTTTACCTGGGAATTTACTTAAAGTGAGAAAAAAATCATATGCAACAGAGAAGTCGTCTTAATAACATTTCTGTGTACTAGACCTTTAGCTGTTACTTTCAGCAAAACGAGTTGTCTGGTGAGGGCTTCATTTGCCTTCATTGCCTGTTTGTTGCTTCAGTAGAAATCTACAGATGCACAAACACACAAAACAGAGAAAATGAAACAAATATGGATGACTTGTTCCGAAACACCCCTATCCATTTTCTTTAAAGTTAAGATGAATTAAAGTGGACCCCAGTGAATTTTTGGAAATCACCCCCCTCCCAATTTTGTATATTTCGAATATACATGATATAACACATATTCGTAGAAAATTTCATTAGAAAATATCCAGGTTTCTGAAAGTTATGACCATCCAAAGTCAGGAAGGGAGAGGTGGGGGTCAGAAATCTGTAGTTATGCCATGTGTGTCTGTCTGCCTGTCTTTGCTAGTGTCTGTTTTTCTTTTAGTTTTTGTTGACTTATACACATCAACAAATGAGCCAATGAGGTACTGTGTCGTTGTTCAGTTTGCTAGCCAAATCTCCTTCATATTATGCTCTTGTTAGTATTATTAGGTGTGGAGGCGCAATGGCCCAGTGGTTAGGGCAGTGGACTCGCGGTTTTGATTCCCAGACTGGGCGTTGTGAGTGTTTATTGTGTGAAAACACCTAAAGCTCCACGAGGCTCTGGCAGGGGATGGTGGCGGACCCGGCTATACTCTTCCACCACAACTTTCTCTCACTCTTACTTCCTGTTTCTGTTGTGCCTGTAATTCAAAGGGTCAGCCTTGTCACACTGTGTCACGCTGAATATCCCAGAGAACTACGTTAAGGATACACGTGTCTGTGGAGTGCTCAGCCACTTGCACGTTAATTTCACGAGCAGGCTGTTCCGTTGATCGGATCAACTAGAACCCTCGACATCGTAAGCGATGGAGTGCCAACAACAACAAGTATTAAGGAAAGGGAAAATGTTTACTCCTCTCCATCATTACAATTAAAATTAATATTTTTGATTTTGTTCGGCTCTATGAATTTAATTTTTAAAAAATCCTTCTGTCCATTGCTTGATAGAGGAAATTGGAAAATCGTGACCAAAACAAAGAAATTCTAACTCAACAAAAAATTCTGTTTTCCAAAAACCAAAAGATGTATTTTTAGCTGAGGTGTAATTTTATAATTAAAACAAATTCAAAATTTAAATTTCCGTACATAAGATTTAACACATCGCAGTTCAAATGGGTACAAAACCTAAAATAAATGTGTGCGTGTGGTTGGGTCTTTAATAGCCAGGGGTCAGGAATTCAATTCGGCAACACACGCAATCATATACATAGAAACATACCCATACATACACACATATACACACCTATCAGCCACTCCCAAAAGCCTGTTTGTTCATTCCAAAATTTTGACCAGCATTCTTTATATATTTGCACACAAACACACACACATTCAGCTTTTTGCTTTTATTCATTACTCTTTTTTTCTTTTAGTCGTCTGTCACTATTCATCTGTTTTTAGTTTTTGTTTTGAGGGTTTCACTTTAGCGACACCAGTTACACATTGTACCAGGAGTTTGCTTGGTGCTGCTAAAGTGGAAAAAATCTTTTAAGTTTTTGAAAATTTGAAACAAAAAGATATGGTTGTTTTTTAAAACTGACTGTCACAGAGATGTGAAAATATGGCCACTACTTGTTCATTTCAAATTAAACTTACTAAAGTTGAGGGTCTTCCAGTGCCCCTCTTCTCCCAAATGCCCTCACCGAGCTCCAAATGGCCCCTGTTGAGAACCTTTGCTCTATGGCATAACTGGAGTTCAAGACTAGATGTCTGTGGGAACTGCTAATTGCTGATGACCTCATTCTTAAAACTGAAACTGCAGTAGAATTAGAAAAGAAATTTCAGGTGTGGAAGCAAAACCAGGAACCAAAGGACCACAAAGTTAACTTAGTGAAGACTGCTTCCATTAGGGAAATGGCCTTCTTGGATATGTGAAAATTGTGAGGGTAGACATTTCATGCAGTGTACCCAATGCAAACTATGAACATGAGAGGTGTATGATATCACAGTCAGGTTAAGAGAGAAAATAGATTTCATGTAGCAAAATGCACAGGAACAGTACACTAAGAGTGCTGGTGAAGTAGATTTTCTCAAATGCTTAACAAGTTCTCATGAGGTAGTAGATAGCATTTGTTACCTAGGTGACCTCATGAGCAGTGGAGGAGGATGATTTGAAAGCAGTTGCTTGAATATGGACAGGAGAAAATTGAGAGCTATTACCTCTTTGGTAACAAAAGGTTTCTGTTTTAGAGTGAAGGTCAGATAGTATGATGCTTGCATATGAACACCAATACTACAAGGTAGTGAGATATGGGCCTTAAATGCAAAGGCTTGAAAGAAATGAAGCCAACATGCTTTGTTGGATGTACAACATCAGTATGCAAGAACAACAATGTACAAATATGATGAGAGAACAATTGGACAATCAGATGTAATGTGTAAGAGAGAAGACCTCACTGGCCTGGATATTAAATGCTTCATTATCTAATGTGGATGGAGTTTGTGGAAGAGAGAGACCCAGGAACATATGGGAAGAAGTAGTGAAAGGTGATATCAGGACTTTGAACCTCTCAGGGGAGATGACAGAGGACTGGGATGATTGGCAATGTGGTACTCAAGACCCACCCGCCTCAGTGTATATAATAAGGCCCCACACATGATTTCCTTGTCAAGCCTTGCCTACCACTCCCTTACTTCTGTATCACTGATCCCTCTATCACTTTCCAAACTGCAGTATTCTGCTTCTGTAATTGAATGAGAGCAGAACATATTTCATCATCTTTTCCAGTGATATTACTTATGTTTCTCACTACCCAGAACCACTTCACTAAACATACATACTTCAAGTGAGTTGAGAACTCACTTTTTACATTGATCATCTTTTTCTACTACCAAATTATCAAACTCTCCTCTCCAAAACCACTTTTTGTTAACTTATCCCCATCATCATACATCTTTCACACTCCCCATACACTCTTCCAACTTACCTGCTCATCTATACACTATCTTTTATTTTCATCTGTCTATTGTATTATTATTACTATTTTGCTGCCCTTAACTCCCTTCTGTACTGCCATTCACCACCTATTCTCCTCCACATTCGATCCAACTCTTATTTATCATTAACCACCAGCCCAACCTTGTTAACAACATTCATTTTCACCCCCACTCCTACCAATCTCTCACTTTCCCCATACACACAGTCTCTACTCTTCTTGTTCATCTGACCATATTCCTATTCACTTTCTTGGCTCATCCCAACACTTCATTATCTTTATCTCTCACACTTAACCCCAATTGCTTCCACTCACTCTTATATATAATACATGTAACTGTGAACTGCTTCTACACTAAGAAATCTTTTCTGGACCCTTCATTCATACTTTAACCCCACATCAGCAAGCATAAAGCCATCTTCCTCTCTTAGTCTTATGAGCTACGTGGCAACCACAGTAGTGCTAGTGCTATGAAAAACCAGACATTGGGACATGATGCACCTGTCAGATTCTGTTGAGCCATCCAACCAATAGTAGTATGGAAGACATTTCTATATATGTATGAGTGTCTATCATCACCATCATTTAACGTCCATTGTCCATGCTGGCATGGGTTGGATGGTTTGATCAGAGCTGGTAAGCTGGAAGTCTGCACCAGACTCCAGTCTGATTTGGCATGGTTTTCTATGGCTGGATGCCCTTCCTAACACCAACTACTCTGAGAGTGTAATGGGTGCTTTTATGTGTCACCGGCATGGGTGCCATTTGTGTGACACCGGTATCTGCCATGACTGTGATTTTGCTCAGCTTGATGGGTCTTCTTGAGCTGTGTCATCAATACAAATATATGTATTTACCATGTAATGTAGATGCAAAAATATGTATCTACATTACAAATGAAGAAATTCAGTGAGTATGCTTTGTTGGATGAATAATGTCAGTGTGCATAATGACAGAGCACAAATGAGTTGAAAAAAAGTGTAAGAAGGACCAAATATAGAATGTAAGCCAGAAAACTGAGCTGGTATGGATATTGATGAAATTTGGAAGATGACAGTTAGGTAAAGAAGTACCAAATGTTCTAATAAGAAGGAAACTATAAAGGAGGGGGTGGTGAACCAAGGAAGGCAGTGGAGAAGATAGATCTCATGAGGCTAAGCTTCACACATGAGATGACAAAAGAACTGCAACAAATGGTAAAATGTTGCATGAAGAAACCCATCCAACTCATGTAAACATTAAAAATGGACATAAAAATTGCAGCTGCTCTGTTGCTGATACAGGAGACTGCAACTGATGCTTGACACTAACATTTGGGCCTCTTTCATGCATTACATTCATATGAAGTCTCCTTGTCACCAATTATCTTGTTACTATCACTACACTTTCTTCAATCATTTTTACCACTCTCCCTTCCTCCTCTTTCATATTGACATTCAGCTCTACCTCTTATTACCTTCCCTCTAACTCTTTTATCACTCTTCCCATTATTCTCTTGTTACCCCACCATAGTGCCTATGTAACCAGATTGTCAATTGTACAACCAAAGAAAAAAAACAACAGATGATGCAGGAAAGTCTTTTCAAAAACAAAACAATAAATGGCAGAAAGGATTCTTTAGTCTTGTTGGTGGAAGGAAAAACTTGGGTACTGAGCCATGATCAAATTGCACCCAGTACATATTATAAAGGGGTTGGTGATAGCAAGGCTATCTAGCTGTAGAATTAAGCCCTGAAGTGGAACGTACAAGTGAGGTAAAGTTTTCAAACTATCGGTTTGGCAATAAATGGCATGGCCTGTGGTGAGCTGTCCAAATCAGACCAGCATGAAAAACCAGACAAAATGAAGATGATGCTGCTGTATATGTAGGTAAAACCCACTTAATTTTTTTTATTGGTTTGGTCTGGAGAAAGGGTCAGTGCCGTGGCCCTGATAAGTTCTCTGAGATTGTTAAGATCACTACCTTCCTCTAGAATAGTTGCAAATCAAATGCTGCAGGGTAAAGAAATGCAGAGCATGGCCTGATGAGGGAGAAATATGGGTAATGAGAGGAAGGGATATGAGCAAGATGTAAGTACCTGAGTGGCAGTGGTATGAGACTAGCTAGCTCCAAGTAGCAGAGGCCACTGTAGTAGTGGTAGAAAAGGCAGAGAGAGGTGACATAGCACTTCTGTGGGCCAGAAGTTGGAATGCGTTGGTAGACAAATAGCTTTCTTTGAATGATGTCTAAAATGTCTCTTGGTAACAGCAGCACCATTCCAAATGGTCTCACTGAGCTTCATAAAGTTATTGACAGGGGTTGTCAGCTTTTGTGATGCAGTTTTTATTATGTTAAACACGTGTGTTTCCCAAAAGAGATCCACAGTGACAGTGAGGATAAGCATTTGAAGTAAATGTGAAGGTTCCACTTGTGGTTTATATTTAAAAGGCGGGAGAAGGAAATGCTGTAATGTTTTCTTGATGTTCTGCAACTGTATCTATTTGCTGTTAAAGGAGACAAGTTTGCAAACCTTATCACTTGGATGATGTTTTCAAAGTTATTTTTCATGTAGTGAGTGCAGATTTAGTGTTAGATATCTAGGTGCATGTGAATAATGCTTAAGTTTGTAATGTATGGGGAAAACAGTGGCTGAACCAGTTGTCATGCCTCAAAGGATGTTGCCATGTGCAAAACACAAGTTTATGAGTGGTTTTCATGCTTTAGGAATGGTCACCTATTACTTGAAGGCCAACCTTGTCCAGGGCAGTTGTTGACTTTCTGAACAAATGAAAACATCACAAAAATTCATGAACTGATCTTGGAGAACCATCAGCAAACAATTTACGAACTTGTTGATATGACTAGTGTATCCTGGAGTTTCTGCCAATGAATTCTGAGCAAAGAATTGTAAATGAATAGAGTTGCAGCAAAATGTGTGCCTTGCTTGCTTAACACCAAGGTCAAAAGCAGTCGCAACTGAAAGAACAGTTGGAAGTTGATCTGGGCTTTTTTTTTTGAAGGTCATCACTGGTGATGAAAGGTGGTGCAATGGAGTTTGCAGATGTGGAAGAAGTGAGGAAAAAAATGACAGATGCTTCAAAAAGCATCTGTCACAAGAGTTCCAGTACTGTTTCGAACAGTGGAAGACGTGCCTGGACTGATGCACTACTTCAAATGGAGAATACTTTGAAGGTGATAAAACTGTAAACCTGTAAAACTAAGCGAATAAAATAATATTGCAAAATTCTGGTTTCATTTGGGTACCCCTTCGTATATGCAAATCATTTTTACACATTTTTTTCTTTCTTAAAGCAGCATTCTATGGCTGGATGTCCTTCCTAACCTAATCTTTAATGTGCTATCATCTTTGCACATCAAACCATCAAATGTCTGTTTATGAGGGACATAAAGAACATCATTGCTGCTCAAGAGGTGTTAGCATAAAAATGGAAAGAGACAAAAAACATATACACGAGCATGTACAAGACGCACACACATGTAGAAATACAAACACACCCAAATATATACATACATCATTGCTTTAATGCTTATTTTCCCATGCTTTTATGGTTTAAACAGAATTTCCTGAAGCAGATTTTCTATAACTAGATGCCATTCCTGTCACTAACCCATACATTTTTCCCTCATGGCTTGATATTTTTTCACAGAAAATTAGGAGTGAAGGACACTGCTTGTATGATAATGGTTTTAATGACTGTTATATAATGTAAAAGCAAAGAGACACTAACATACCACACACACACACACACACAAGCAGCATACAAAGGTTCTGCTTATTCAGGTACTATGACAATGGTCTTTGCATATCCTTGTCACCCTTCCTTACCTTCTGTTATCTTTACTGTGCCTCATCTCTCAGACTGTTACCTAAACATGTTGCAGAATCATTTCTCCCAACAGCAACTCCCTAGAATTCTTGTTTTCTATGTATTCTCTCATATGTTTACACTAAATGCTAACTTCATCAACCTCACCAGTTTGGAAGGACCTCTACTGTCCTATCTATGAGTAATTTATAGAGAAAAAGAAAAAAAGGAAGATCAGAAAAGGGAAAAATTATAAAAAAGTTTGAGAAGCTGGCTGTGTGGTTAAGAAGCTCACTTTGCAACCATGTGGTTTTGGCTTTAGTCCCACTGTGTGGCATCTTGTACAAATGTCTTCTACTATAACACCAAGCTGACTGCCTTGTGAGTGGATTTTGTACATGGATAGTTATTGTGTGTGTGTGTGTGTGTCTATATGCACGTGTGCCTTTGTTTGCATTCATTTCTCACAATTTGACAACTGATGTTTATTTGTTTATGTCCCTCTAGCACAGTGCTTGGCTAAAGAAACCAATAGAATAAGCACCAGACTTATTCACCTAAAATCCCCAGCATGATCATAGTCTAATGAATGAAACATGTAAAAGGTAAGCAAAAGTTAAAGAAAATGAAAAGGAAAAAAACCCAACATTCCTTTGCAGACCCACCTTTC